>NW_012267367.1:5706680-5824295 GCF_000151885.1 Dipodomys ordii
AACCAACCCAGATGCCCCTCAGTAGATGAATGGATCAAGAAAATGTGGTATATATACACAATGGAATTCTATGCCTCCATCAGAAAGAATGACATTGTCCCATTTGTTAGGAAATGGAAAGACTTGGAAAAAATTATGTAAGTGAAGTAAGCCAGGCCCAAAGAAACATAAGGTTTCCCTTATTTGCAATAACTAGTATAAGTTGAAGACAAGCAGAAAAGGTCAAAAGCTATGTACATATGACCATATAAGATGATGTTAAGGGAAATGAACCCCAAGATAGAGATACAAATGATTTTTCTTTCTTGCTACTGTTTTTAATGTATTTAAAATGTACTATATGATTTTTTTGTTTCTCTTGTATGTTTTCCCCCCATGGTATAACCCCTGTTTTCACTGTATTTGATGTCGGTGATGTGCATCTTGTATATACATTTTTCTAATTTGGAGACGGGAAGGGAAAAAACAAAATGCCCATTGTAACAATGAGATGTACAAGACAATATGTTGAAAATGAACGTTACAACTTCGTGGGGGGAATTGGGGAGGTGGAGAGGGAAGGGATGGTAGGGGAAAAACAAAGGAGGAGGTAACAATGCTTGATAGGAAATGTACTCATTACCTTACTCATGTAACTGTAACTCCTCTGTACAGTATTTTTACAATAAAAACATAAAAAATTAAAATGCTTGACATATGTATTGGTGGAAATATCTGTGTGTATAGGCAATGATGTTAATGACAGTACTGTCTGAAGTAGTCAAAATTTCAGTAGACAGAGCAGAAGATGAAAGAAATTGTGATAATTTGTATGCCGAAATGAGACAGGCCACTGATATGGATTATATCATAAATATATCCTAATGGGTTGTATTAGTTAGCTAGAGTTTCTTCCTCTAAACTGTACCATAGTGCCTACGAAGAAATTAGACTTTAAGGATCCTTTTTTATCTTATACATAGCCTCCTGGCAAACAAAAATACTGAATTGCACATCATTTTTTACTACAGAAATACAAGTTAGAGGTTTGACCATTCAGATATTTTTTATAATATAGATAGTAAACTCAATGCCAAACCAGTGTTATTGATTTTTATACCATTTATACCATCATGTCGAAATAGTATTATCTTGGTCACTAAACTTACAAGTGTTCTTCCAATTTTCCACTTTAAGTGAACTCTGTTCAATGTCCCCATTCTCTTCATCCTACCGCAGCCTTAGAGCACACACATTGTTATTAAAAGTCCTTTTATTAATTTGTTTTTACAAAATGAAGATATATATATATATATATGCATATATTTCTTCTGGTTTCTATACGGAGTGGCTTGTACTCAGGGCCTCACGCGCTTGCTTGGCTTTCTCTTTCAAGGCTAGCACTATACCATTTCGCAACTCCACTTTTTCTAGTTAACTGGAGATATGAGTCTCATTGATTTCTCTGCCCCAACTGACTTTGAACCATGATCCTCAGCTCTCACCCTCCTGACTAGCTAGGCTTATGGCAGTGAGCCACCAGAGCCTGACTAGGAGTTAGATAATCATTAGAGCAGTTTATTCTTCCAGAGTACTTAGAATATAATTCTTCTTGCTTTACTCATGTTAATCCTCATAATTGGTGCAAAACCTGAGGCAGAAAGAATTACCGTGCCCAAGGAAGCCCAGCTAGAAAGGGACCAAGCTTAGATACAGACCCAGCCGAGCTCCAAAGGTGTGTGCCCTATCCCACTATGGGTCTTTCCCTTCTTTTTATAAAGAACTGTTTTATCATTAATGTATTTTTTCTTACTAGATCATGGGACTGTTCACTATTCTTGAATGCTCAGAATAGATGGAAATAGCCAGGGGAAAAAAACCCTCAAACACATAAGTCTCTTAACCCTACGTTGAAAGATAGGGTAGATAGTCTTTACCTCTTTGACTTTACAGGTCATCTAACTCCAGTGGTCTCTTGACATCTCACCCAAAGCTTTTTTCTTCTGTGGTAATGCTCTTATTTTGAAGGCAAAGACTGGATCCAACAATCTGGCTGCTGTGTATGCTGAGCAGGCCACCTCTTCACAAGCTCAGGGAAAACATTTGGAGCACAGATTGCAAAGCACCTGAATTTGAAATGTTTATTTCTTGGCTGGCTTTTATTTTCTTCCAACTATCAAAGGAACACTGGCTGAAGTTGACGCATTAATCACTTGTCTAATTTCATTTCTTAAATCCTAGTTATTTTTAAATGATAAGTAACATGATTTGCTGCCCTTTTTGATTTAGAAACCTGTTCAAAATTCAGAGGGGTGTCTACCTTTTTGTTAGCATAGTCTTTGGATGCTTTTCCTTTTCTTTTCTTCCTTCCTTTCTTTTTCTTTTTTTTTTTGGCTTTTGAAGTAATTAAAAGCTTGTGGTTCGTTTTCTCTGAAATGTATGTGCTTGTTATTGATAGAGTTCATGTACTCTGGACCATTTAATTAAGGTATTGGTTATTCCTAGTAGACTGCAATATGGTTGGTGTTTGTAGATCAGTGGTCGAAGACGAATACCCTGACCTCTTGTGATGACGATGCAATATGCTCCCTTTCCATGTGTGAATTGTTACAAGTCTTGCTAACAAGGTCATCAACTCAATTCTGATCTGACTCAATTCCATAACCAAGGCATGCACCCTTCAATGAACAGTGTGACAGGTAGAACACTGATCAAATATACAGCAGTTCATTCAGAGTATATGCACATGTGGGGCTGGGAAAGTGGCTCAGCGGTAGAGTGCTTGCCTTACATGCATGAGGCCCTGGGTTCGATTCCTCAGCACCACATAAGCAGAAAAAGCCAGAAGTAGCGCTGTGGTTCAAGTGGTAGAGTGCTAGCCTTGAGCTGAAGAGCTGAGGGTCAGTGCCCAGGCCCAGAGTTCAGGCCCCACAACTGACCATAAAAAAAAACAACAACACAGAGTATATGCACATGTGTGTATGTGAATGCACACATGTGTGTGTGCACCTATGCACATCGGTATACCAGTTGAAATCTTTCAGTTCTTCTTATAGTAAGCATAAGTAGCTGTACAGGCAAGGAAGGCCTCTTCAGACACAAGGTAGCAAGGTCACAGTTGAGCTGGTGTGTGTGCAGGACTGGTGAGTTACATAGTATTTTGAGGTAGTTGTGTCCTCCTCCAAATTTAGATGTGCACACTGTAACCCCTAACACTAGTAATCCAACATGTGAGTATATTTGGAGGTAGATCTTTTTTTTTTAAACTTTGAATTTTGGAGATTTTATTGTAGCGCTAGTGGGGAGGTAGAATCTTAAAGAGGTAATTTATTTCAGATTAAGTCATGATAGTGAGGATTGACCAATATCTTTTTAACAAGAGAGATCAGAACACAGAAAGGAGGGCCATGTATAGACACACGGAGAAGATGCCTTCCGCAAGCCAGGGAGAGAGGCTGAAGAGGGAAGCAATCCTCCTGATCTCTTGCTCTCAGGGTTCTAGACTTACCAAATATAAGAAAATCCATTTCTTTTATTTAAGTCACCAGACTGTGGCTCTTTGTTATAATAGTCCTAATTTACTCATGTAGTAGAAAGCAGGTACAATAAATAAATTTGGACTTTTTTGGGTACTTCCTGAGCTTTTTTTTGCTTTACCACTTTTAGCTACAACTCTACTTTTAGCTTTTTGGTGGTTAATTAGAGATAAAACTTTCCTGTCCAGGCTGACTTGGAACCACATTCCTCAGAGCTCAGTCTCAGAGTAGTTAGGATTATAGGCACAAGTGACCAGCACCCAGCTGAACTTGGACTTTTGAATAGAAAACATATATTTTTGTTAAACTGGTTCAATTAAAGAGCTCATTAATTTGACTGTCCCTATATTTACATATTTGTAAATAACTTGTTTTGAATTGTGATTTTCCATATAATGATTAAATAACAATGTTTAGTCTAAACAAACTAACTATGGATGAATGCCTGGTGACTCATGAAGAGATTACATCTTGATAGGATGATTGCAGGTTGAAAATATTGAAAGCACATATGCATTGGATGTGCCCAACTTCAGGAATATCCTTGCTTAGCAACACAACATACGATGAAATCAGTTATTTCCCCTACTAGTCCAAGGGCTGACTAAATAGGAAGAAGCAGAGAATACTGCAATAGTAATTTAAAATTTTTATTTAAATTGTTATTATAGAGGTACAGAGAGGTACAGTTACATAAGGCAGGTAAAGAGTATATTTATGGATAATGCCACTACTTCCCTTGCTCTTCCCCAGAGTTTCCCTCCTATCCCCATCCATAAGTTGTATAGCTCTTTTTCAACATATAATGCCTAGTGAGTACCACTGCTGCATTTATTCACCCTTTATCCCTCCATTTTGGGCCCCCCTTACCCTCCCAAAGACAGATAAATGAACAAACAACACAAAAGAAAAGAAAACAAAAACAGCACCAAAGCAAAAGCCTCTTGTTTCTATTTCTTGGATTTGATAAATATTATTTTATATGATCAGATACACATAGGCGTTGTGCCTTTGTGTTCCTCTCCTGAGAGTATCCTCCTTTGGTCTCATTGTGCGCAAATGCCTCGAGTCCTGTATCATTGATCATGTCAATAGTAATGTTTTTAGAAATAAGTAACCCTTATGATCAGCAGAACATTAGTTAAGCAGATGACTTCCACAATGTCTAATCAGTTGAAGGCCTTAAGAGTAGACTTGCGGTTTACCTCAGGTACCATTCTGCCTCAAGGCTGCTGTATAGAAACTTACCTGCTTGTCCAGCCTCCTGGCTTGCTTTGTGGATTTGACTCAAAGCTGCAGTATCATTCTTACCTGAATTCTAGCCTGCTGGCCTATCCCACAGATTTCAGACTTGCCAGCCAGAACAATTTTGTTAGCCAAATTACTAAAATAAATCTCATTCCTTTCTTAGCTGTTTCCTGATCAATACAATCTCTAATTAAATTAGAGTCTTCAACTTGGAAGGCAGACAGTTTTACTATTTCATTAGTGTAGGTGATCTGCTGTAGCAAAAACCCCCAAATCTCAGTGGGTTAGCACAATGAAATTTTATTTCCATTCCTACAATGGCCCAACAGAATACTGGCAAACTGGCTTGCCCAATACTGAATAGGGAAGCAGAGGTTCTGTGATCTTCAGGGTTGTGCAGGTCTGCAGCACTGGATTCCCTGCATCTGTCTGAGACATGAAGAGGAAGTGAGAGACGGTGTCAGCAGGATGCACAGAGGTCAGGCACCCAAGTGGCACAGAGCTGTGCGTACTCCACAGCTCAGGGGTCAGCTGTAGACAGAGCATAGCTGCAAGTGTATTGGGATAGTTAGCCATGTTTTGAGAACCAGGGAAGGACACATTTTTACAACTGTCAACATGGGCTCCATCCATGAAAAGGGAAGAGGAGGGAAGAAAAATCAATTAAATAAGTGAATCTTGCTTTAGATAGGAATACAGAATCCTTCAGCATGACGATGATGATGATGATGATGATGATGATGGTGATGATGATGATGATGATCTAGTACTACAACTACTAGGGCACTGGGGATTGATCCCAGGTCCTTCCACATTTAAGCAAGTGTCCTGCCACTTGAGCTAAACTTTCCATCCTTTTGTTTTGTATTACTTTGTTTCTGAGACAGTCTCTCAAATGTTTTTTGCCAGTGATGGTCATTAACTCCTGCCTCTCCTCCTGAGTAGTTATGTTTTCTAAGGTTAATCAAATGAATTTAGAATTTTAATTCATATACACACAGTCTACTAAAATGGCTAAGGGATCCTTTCCCTAGAAGCCATGGACATTGTCGCAAAATTTATTTGGAAAATAATAGAATAATGAATTAAATTTGAAGTAAGAAGACTGCTTATGATGGGAAATACATTCTTATCAGTTGTTAGCCAGGATTATAAAATAATACACACTGCACTTGAAATGACATTCAATACCAACTAATGACTTTCTAGAAGTGCAAACTGGCATTACCATCGGTACAGCACCTTCAGAAAGCAGTGGGGGAATATGTATGGGATATATGTGAACTGTGTGAATGTCTATGTGATCTGTGTGAATGTCTATGTATATATGTGATCTGTGTGAATGTCTATGTATATATGTGATCTGTGTGAATGTCTCTCTCTATATATTTATACTTCTATATCAGTGTGAGAATATCTTACATAATACATGTCATAACTGTTATGTCTGATATATATTCAAATGAGGAGATACAAAAATGTTTCTGTATTTCAACTCAGTAATATTGGACCTGAGACTTTATATCAAGTATGGAATTTAACTTAAGAAAGCCTGTCTGGAAGGATATGTTCTTGGCTTTTTAAAATGTAATAGGCCAAAAATTGGTGCTAAGTTCCCAAATATCTAATAGTTATCTTTAATGATATCTGTCTTTTCTAAATACCCCAGTGTCTTATTCAGACACCAGTAGAGTAAAACCAAACAGAGTTTTGTTTTAAAATAACTAGGAAGAGCTGAGTCTGAGCTGCTGTAACTGAGCAGCCACTCACCATTGTGGAATCTAAACATCAGCTTCTTTTTCTCCCCCTAGTCTGGAAAGTACGCTATTGTGATTATTAAGATAATTTTCCTGACTCTAAAGACCCTCAATCCTGCTTGCCATTGGAGCTCCTCTTGGGGGAAACAGAGAGACACTCCGGAAGGCGACCAGGTGAGTTGTCTAAATAAAACATGCTGATCCGTGTCTGTGGATGGTCTTACAGGCTGCTCCTCAGGAGTCATGGATAGCTTTGTTGGCCTAGCCTGCGTGCTGTGATGTGTGAGATGTATTGTTCTGCTGCTCTGCTGAGTGTAGAGACTCTGGGCTCCATTCTTCTGTGCTCCTTTCCTGTCTGAAAATAAGGTAGCAAAGGAAGATATTGAGCTATTTGGATACCTGTAGCCTGTAGAGCATTCCAAATTGTAAATCCACTGGAGGGAGCTTGTTGAGCAAAAGGGACAGGCAGAGTAGAAATAATCCCTTGAAGTACTAGATGGCTAATGTGTAGGTCTTCCCTAAAGACGTCTAGCTGTCTTTCAGCTACCTTTCTTTCTGAGCTTATTTGAGGAACCAACCCCATTGTCTTCCTCTCTAAGACTAGGAGAAGTCAACTCATTTTATACACAGACACAGACACTCAGACACAAACCCAGCTTATACACAATATATATATATATATATATATATATATATATTATGAATAACATTTTTCTGGCCATACTGAGGTTTGAATTCCGGGCCTTGGGCTTGCTAGGCAGGTGCTCATCACTGGAGTATTACCCACAGCCTTCTTTGCTTTGGATGAGTTATCTTTCAGATTGGGACTTTCTTGGGTGATCTTCTCCCAATGCCTGCCATGGAGTGGGAATGATAGATGCTTATCATCATACCTAGATTTTTGTTGTTGTTGTTGAGGTGGTGGGGTCTCACTAATTTTTCTTCCACCAGGGCTGGCCTCCAGTAATAATCCTCTCAATCTTGACCTTCTGAGTAGCTAGGATTGCGTGCATGGGCCACCACACCTGGCCTTACTATCTATAGTGTTAACACACACACACACACACACACACACACACAAGCGGGCACAGATTTACCAAGTGAAATAGCAATAGAGACAGAAATCATAACAGCCAACACAATAATTACAGGATCGCCAGAGCACAATAACAACTCTTTCCCAATGTCTCCCACTATCCTGGCGGGGCTCCCTGGTTCTGGCCCATGGCCTGGACCCATGGCTACTGCGGTCCCTGCAGTAAGTGCTGGGCCTGCTCCCTGGCGGCTCCAGGGGCCCCGCCTGGAGTCCTGGGCCCACACCCCATCATGGTGGTGGGAGCTTTAAATAAACACAGCCAGGGGAGAAGAGGAGCGAAATAAGAAGCCTGTGTTCTCAGACAGCACACAACAAGGCTCCTTGTGGCTACAGCCGGGAGCTCCCCTTCCAGCTGTCCCAAACATTTTCTCTTCCAAGAAAGCACTTTACAAATGATACCTCAGACAACAGCACCGGTTCTGAGTCATCAACCACAGAGTGCACTAAGCTGGGCCGAGCTGAGCTGGGCTGGACTGAGCTGAGCTGGAGGTTTGGGAAAGACTCCCCAGTGCTGGATGGAGGCAGGCGGCAGCCTGGAGACTGGGACAGGATGTTCCTGTGGTCTCCAGGTGTGATCCTTTCTCCTCTTCTCAGAGAGGGCTTGCCGGTCGTGGACTTCTCAGCTGTGCCATTTGATGTGTGCCATTTGAGCTGTACACTCTCGTGCCCTTTCCTATTCCACATCTCTGTGTACTTTCATGTAGTTTACATTCACAGAAGATTGACTATGCATTCATACTGCACTGGACATCCTATCGGAGGCCGCAGAGAACCAGAGTGTGCTGCTACCCTCCTGAGAACGCAGGGCCTGGAATGGGAAGTTGTAACCAGGACTTAGGGTACATAGTTCATAGTTTCATGATGTCCCTGTCACAGATCCTTGATTGACCTTGAGCAAACTACGATTTTTTTGAGATTTGCTTCATCTGTAAAATAGGGGATCATGGAAGATTGTGGCACCTTTTTCTAAACCCTGTTGAGTGTTCATGGAATGAATGTGCTAGTAAGTACTTAAGTACCTTTGTTCACTAAGTAGAAGAGAGAGCTTTCCAGAGTTCTTGCAGCAGTCTGCTGGAAGAGATGGGGAGTGTGCTAAGACAAAGATGCACAAGGATAACTAGTGCTATTATTGTTATTATTATCATGGTTGAAAATATGGGGGAAATTAAGTTGGAGTGTGGAAAACTCAATTTTACATCAGTAATACCAGAATTTATAGTCAGTCCAGTGTGAAGACTGTTTCATTCACCGGATGCTAAGATCTAAGTTGAGATGGAAATGTGTGAATAACCTTTGGAAGAAGGGAGATGAAAGGTTACTTTGGAATCCAAATAAAAGAAGACCTCCCCTCAGAATATGCAAACCCCAAATAGCATGCAATTCTAGGTGAGGGGTTTCTAATGCCCTGGTGGGGTGTTATGCAGCCTTTCATATCTAGTTTTTCTAGGTCCATTTTCCTGACTGTAAATGAACATAATTTCCTGTGCAATGAAGCTTAAAGGAGCTAATACAAATAAGTGCTTAGAATCAGGTTTAATACATAGTGCAGTAAGCACATAGAAACTGGTATCTATTATGGTTATGACTTGGGTTTTTATGCATGATTTTTCTCAAAGACATTATTCTCTGGACATAAGGCTTTTCCATCAAATAATCACTTACTCATTCATTTCATTCCTTTCTTATCCTCAATTCATTTCTTTTATTTTCTAAGGAATCCAAAATGATTAACACTTCCAGGCATGGTTATATACTTATGTAATCCTGGCACTCAAGAGGCCAGTTACAAGCAAGCAAGCAGACAAACACTACCATTGCAATGCTTATCATGAAGAAATTTGCAACCTAGTATTAACACTTTTTCAAGTATAAGTGAGAAAAAAAAGACAGTTGGACCAAGAGATATTCCTGTTGGTAAGATTTTAGAATGAGGGTTCAGTATCATTCATGCATCAAGATCACACATTGGAAATCTACTAATTTGGAACTGATAGAACTGGAATAAAAATCTAAGGTGGACTGGATAGAATCACCTTTGACTATCTTTAGAAATAGGGTTTATTAAACAAATGAACAAAGAGCCAAGGAAACTGTTTTAACTGCTCTGTGATGATTCTTGTTTTACTTTTACTATAGAATGTTGCAGTTATTATTACTTAAACATTATTGCTTAAATTAGATATGAACTGCCAGAGGACAGAATGTAATTCATCCCATTTGTGCCTAACACTAGTAGGATGGGTGGCAACCTTCCCATTGTTCTTTGAACATTTTAGCAGAACACATTTCCATTGACCTCATTAAAGGCACAAATACCAGTGGTTATCTATCTGTTCATTAAGATGCCTAACTGACTTCATATGCATATATGAAAATAGAACAATGAAACTGTTAAAATTGTTTTAAGAAAGGAGGGGGAGGGGATAAAAGAGAATGATGTAAGGGTCGAGTTTGATTGTCTGCATTACATAGTATGTGTATAGGGAAATGTCACAGAGGAACCCCCCCTTGTATAAGTAATGTATGCTAATAAAAAAGCTTAATTAAAAAAAGATGCCAACCTGGCAAACTCTTTGCCACTCTCTGATTCCTATTGTTCCATAAAAGTACCAAAAGAACATTGAACATACTGAACAATCCAGAAGTTTTGCTAACTTGGAATGGCCATACTAATTAGATTAAATTAGCATAATGCTAATAATATTTATTCTTTTAGGAAAGCTTTTATCAGAGAGAAAGAAAAATGGAAGAAAAAGCCAAGAATTCACTTACCTTTGGAGCCTGAGGGGTTAAGGAGGGGCTTCATCAGACATTTTTAAAATTAAAATTCCTTTGAAATAGTTTTATGAACCACTTGAGTCCCATTATGTATTTTTTTTTTACATTAGAGCAGAACAAGTTTCTGAATATAAAATCAAACTGGATTTGCTCCTGAACAATGAAGGGAAAAACAGATGTGTTTTTTTTTCATTATTTTATGTGGGTTTAGTAGGAAAATACACTTTGAGTTAAACCATTTTTCACAAGCTCTGAAGACAAGGTGCTCTGTTCTTCCCAGTTAGGTAGAGTGTGGAACAACCCCAAAGTTGGTCTGGCTTCTAAGGACATGAGGAGCTCAAGTCCAACCTACTCTCTATCCTCTCTTTCCATGCTTCTCTAACCTGTGGTCCGTTCTATCCAGACACATCTATTTACAGATCTCCAAACTGCAGCCTGGGACTCCAACCGCCCACTGAATGCCTGTCTTCCCCTGTAGAATCTGATTCTAGGATTCTGTGTTCAGATAAAGCCCTGCCATCTTCTGTGAATAATTCCCATCCCTCCCCAGGGCTCACTTGCACACGATTCCCCCACCCACACTTCCACTTAATGAATGGTTATTGAGCAATTACTCAGGCCGGTCACGGTGCTAAGGTCTTTCTAGGCGTCATCACCACAACCCTACGGGGGAGGTAGGTAACATGATTAGCCCCATTTCACAGGCAGAAAAACAGGTTTTGGATGGCCAATGAATTTTCTCCAAATTCATTATCAGATGGATAGGAAAGAGCAGAGCTAGGAAGCAGGCCCATTCCTAGCTGACTATAAAATGTGGGTTCTCACTCACAATGACACCTTCCACCGACACCCCGCCACAGTATACTTTCATTTCATTCCTTTGCTACTTAAGAGACTTTCTCTTATTTGGGTAATATTGTATATCTTTAGTTTGTAGTTTTCCACATTTCATTTTTGTTACTAGAATAGCGTTAAAGAAGAAGTAACATTCACATGGACTGCTTCCACACAGATGATTTCCCAAGTGTTGAAGGTCATAATTAAGGCACCATTGAGCTTTTCTCTCTTTATAGAGTATTATGGAGCCAATGTTTGTGTCCCCTGAAAATTCATGGTTTCAGGCCCTAGCACCCAGTGTGATGGAGTTGGTGCTTGAGGACATTGGGGTTAGGTTAGTGTTGGGAGTGAAGTCCCAGGAGGTCTTTGTCTATCAACTACACAAGGGCACAGTGAGAAGGTAACTGCTTGCAAACTGGGAAGAATTCTTACTAAGACGGAATCATCACTTTTTATAGCAGTTGGAGTGAGTGGACTGATGTATAGAAGTAGAGTCATAGGCCACAGAACCATGTTCTGTTTCATGATGACAAGATGCACAATCGTGGTCTCGAAAGATTATATCACGGGCTGGGAAGGTGGCTCAGTGGTAGAGCGCTTGCCTTGCATGACAGAGGCCCTGGGTTCAATTCCTCAGCACCACATAAGCAAAAAGAAAAAAAAAAGCCGGAAGTGGCACTGTGGCTCAAGTGGTAGAGCGCTAGCCTTGAACTAAAGAGCTGAGAGACAGCGCCCAGGCCCAGAGTTCAGGCCCCATGACCGGACCCCCCCCCCAAAAAAAGAAAGAAAGATTATATCAGGGTAAATCACAATGACATTGGGATTCCTTCTCCATCTAGTCAGAATGGCTATTGTCAGGAAACAAACAGCCATGCTGGCGAAGCTGTGGGGAAAAAAGAACCCTTAAACATTGTGGAAATGGAAGGTTGGCCACTATGTGAATCTATATGGATGGTCCTTAAAACAAACAAACAAACAAACAAAACACAAATACCACAGCCACCAAACATGATCCTGCTCTAACCACTTCTGGGCATGTATACAGAGGAATGTAGGTCAACATATAATAGAGATACCAGTACCTATGTTTATAGCTGCACAGGTCACAAGAGCTAAGCTTTAGAATTAGCTTAGATATACATAAATAGCTAGATTAAAAAAAAAAGAAAATGTAATTCGTCTTATTCAGCAATAAAGAAGAATGAAACTGTCATTTGTGGAAAAATGGATACAACTGGAGATGATCATACTAAGTGAAATAAGTGAGACTCGTAAAGACAAACGTGTTTTCTTTCATATGCAGAGTCTTGTGGATCTAGACTAGGTTAGGTCAGAGAACAATTGAAGAGTATCTCAGTTGCCCAACTGAACATATTCCATTTCTATGCTGCATATGCTGTGGAGGCCAGCAGGTTGTCCTGTGGTTACTAGGGTCGCAAAAGGACAGAGTTCCATCTTGGTAAGCACTTACATACTTGGTACACAGTCACTGATGTTTCTTCCTGGAAATGATTTATACTGCTTTATTGAGATTTCATTAAGACAGGTGGAAAGTGCTACCACATCCTCAATCTTGGAAAGAAGAGCTAGAAAGAATTGATGAATAGCACCCAACCTCTCCCAGTGTCTGAACAAGCTAAAGTAGAAGTAGGTGGAAGATGTATCTTAATGCCATTTGCAGACATGACAGACAGACAGACAGACACACACACACACACACACACACACACTCACGCACACACACACACACACACACACACAGAACTGTCACATGTTCTTCTCCTCAAGATGCGTTCATTCCAGTTAGGGAAGGCAGAGCTTGCCTCCAGAACATATCCAGTGAAAACATTATTGAAAAATGTGATCATCCAAAAGAATTTCCTGCTCTTAGATTGTGCCAAATGAGAGCAATTATGTGGCTGTATGGTATCGCGAGAGACAAACTCTCCTTGTGTTTCTATCCAGGCTTGGCATGAACAAGCTTTATGGCCATTTTCATCTTCCCAACCATTCAAGAATTCTTATTCATAATCCACACTTCATAAAGTTTTATCAAGTGCCAACACTAAAACCCAATTTACTTATTTCCCTTGAAGTACCATTTTGTGTGTTTCCCCCTTCACTGTAGTTTGGGTTAAGAGCCCTTTAGGCTGATAAGAAAGCTTGTATTTTACAATTTGATTAACAAGTGCTCTTTCAATTATGCTCCTCTAGAACTGGAAACAAACTTGCTTTAGATAATTTCTGATGCTTCCTAGCTTGTCATAAAATTCTGAAGTGAACAGATTTGAGTTCCTTCCTTGCTCTCTCCCTCCTTCCCTCCTCTCCATTTCTCCTCCCTTTCCTGTTTGTTATCTTCCTCTCTTCTCCCCATCTATCATCTTTTCTCCTCATCTTCTTGCTACCGCCTTACCCTCTTTCTCCTCCTCTTTTTTTACCTTGTACTCTTCCTTCTTTCTTCCATCCTTCACTTCCTTCCATCTTCTCATTCTCCCTCCCTTTCTTCCTTTCTTTTTGTCCAGCATCCATACCCCAGCTCCAAGTCCATCCTTTTTTTCACCAACTTATTGTCTCATTTCTAAGGTCAATGCCATTAGCGTTATGCTATTGTCTTGGTGAAACCTTGTATGTCCCTTCATACGTATATGTCCCTTATAGTGTCTGATATTTTCTCTTCAGTGCTCTCAGGAAAATGCATTTCTGTGACCATTTGTTTAATGTCTTTCTCAAACACTACTGCAAGCTCTGTGCAAGCAGGTGTCAGGATCCTCTTGTTCATCAGCATGGCTGTAGGTCCTAATACAACTCCTTTGCTATGTATGACAGATACTTAACAAATGCCTGTGTCTTCCCCCTTATGGTTCAGTGAATCACTGGCTCTTTATGAGGCTGAGAAGTGCAGGTCAACTCTGGTAGGAATGAATGAACTGGAAACAGGGAGCCACTGTCAAAATAAGGGCAGCAGGATCAGCAATAACTTACCTGCTACAACACACTGTCTTGCTTGCTGCACTGTTGATATTTCCAAGAGAGTGCTTATGTGATTCCTTAGACCAATTTGAAGTTTATTGCTTTACATTCTGAAGTTTGAACTTGGTATGGATGGTGTGGTAGAAGAGGAACAAAGGGAGCAACATCTATTTTCTACCAGCTACATAAGGTCCCTTCTGCTCTCCAGCATGTCTGATATGATAGACTGAAATACCATTTTCTTGGTAAAACAAACTCAGCCTTCTTTCTAAAAACACCTTTTGATACTTTATGAGTAGGGCTGGTGTATGTAACTGATCAAGACCAACATATGGCTTATTATGACATTTAGCTGATTAAAATAGTCTAGACATAAACTTGAGATTTCAGAAATGTTTAAGTTAGAAATACATTTTAATGTACAGTAGATGTCTACTTAGTTCCTAGGCCACCTGTATCCCTACAGGAATTACAGAGCAGGAAGTACTTTTGACTCAAGAAGTGTGTCTGAAAATTAAGGTTGTAAATTAACAACAGCTTGTCTATTAGATTATTTCAGCCATAAAGGACTCAGTCTGTTTCAAAATGCTCGTGATTTTTTTCAGTACGGTTCTGTGGCTCACTTTAATAAAGACTGATGCTGGGAAAGCCTCTGGCTTGAGGGCCTGCAAAAGCACAGTTTTAGAAAATCCCAGAGAATAAATAGTAGCTGCTAGTTAGGCTGTGGTAAAACACACCTGTGGAGAATGGAAAAGGAAAAGCCTGAGCCACCCATTGGCTTGGGGCCCCTGGGCCCCACTCCCACTGGGAGTGGAGAAGAGTGTGGCTTCTGGGCCATGCAGGGCTGGTTGGTCCCAGTGCCAGGAGGCCAGGTTCTCCTCTACTTCTGAGCCCTGGATGCAACAGCTACTCCTTCTGGCTTTGTTTTCCTGGTGTATAACTCATGAATAATGAGGCCTAATTAACACACCCAGTGGCTGTGAGGATTAATTGGCTAATGTTTGGGACACAGCACTTTGAAGTACAGTACATTATGATTAGTTGTTAGAGCCATTTTGAGGCTTGGTTTAGGTGGTGCTTTTTGATGAGCTTTTCTGTCTGTCTGACCCTTTGAGGTGCAAAGGAGGTGGTCACAGAATGAAGAATGACGTGGGTCTGTGGCCTCTGCTAGACACAGAAAGAGAGCTGGGAAGAGAAGCGAAGGAAGGAGATAGGAGCTGAAGGGGAGAAGGGACAAGAAGAGAAAAGAGCGGATGAGAAGTGAGAGAGAGAGAGAGAGAGAGAGTCAAGCAGCAAAAGTGGCTATTTCCACTTTTGGAGGGTGTTTGGGGTCCTAGCTTCCAGGTGGTCTGTGAGTTTGGGAAATCCTGGCATTGCCTGCGCTAGAAGCAGGGCAGGACAGAACGTGGTATTTTCTCTTTCTTTCACAGCCAAACTACTGAGTTGGCAGAAAGATGTGGAGTTCATATTGACCTGAAGCCCATTCACTGTCTGTGCTTTGCCAGTTTCTCTCTTTCTACCCTTTCTCTCTTTCTGTGAACTGCATTAACCTTATCTTTCTGAAGCATTCATAACCATGACATAGGCAAGGTGGTGGTTAGAATTTGATTATCTCCCCGGAGTATTTCATTCATCTCATGGGTTACCTCATGTTAGCAATGGAGAGATTTAGCTGAGCCCAGGAGTATGTATCAGTTAGCTTTTGCTGCATGACAAATCACCCTGAAACTGGCTTGAAACAGCAAACATTTAGTTTGCTCTGTTAACACTCCACCACTCCCCAGGTGACTTTGCTGATGCAGCCTAGGTCATGCTCAGCTCAGCTCAGGTTTATGTCTGTGGGCAGCGAGTGGGATTACCTTTATTATTATTATTAATATTGCTGGTCTGATGATGGGATGTCCTGGAGCCTTTCTTCTCAAGCTTCTTATTCTCTAGCTGGGTTAGTCCAGGCTTATTCCTGCAGTAGACAAGGTTCCAGAAGAGTGAAAGTCACAAAGTCTCCTGAGGACTAGGGCCAGGATTGTCACCATCAAGTCCTACTCCATCAAAAAGCAGTGGGAGAAAGTAGACTCTGCTTCCTGACCAAGCAGCTGCAGAGGGCTGGGGACAATGGTTTCTTCACACTGCCACACCAAGGGACATTTCTGTTCCCACAGACCATCAACAGAAACTAGGGCTAGTAGGAGAAAAGCTTCTATTTGTTTTTCTTTTTTAGGTTCAGCTTTGAGAACCTGAGGTTCATATCCTGGCTACTATTTTGAATTCATTATGTGGCTTTCAATAAGCTTTTCAACTTTTCCGTTGATTTTCATGATCGGAGTAGGCTTCTTTTGTTTATATGTTACTAAGGAAACAATGAAGTAGTTAAGAATAAGAGTGTTGTAAAAAGTTTTACATATTTTACAAGGCTTGGTGAATAGTGGGCAGTTGGAAAAAATAATATGGAATACAATAATAACTTTTTAAAGTTATTTTAAAATATAATTATATTGTTATTATTAAGGTGTTGTACAGAGGGGTTAGTATTTCATAAGTCAGGAAATGAGTACAATTCTTTTTGGACAATGTTACTCCTTTACTTTCTTTATATGTCTCTCTCTATATATGTATTATTACAAAATTTTTGTATATATTAATATATATATGCATAGTGTTACAAAGTTTTATGTATTAATACATTTTTTAGATATTTGAAACTATTCTGGCAAATACCGATTTTTATCCACAGAAGAAAGTTAGAAAAGGAACGTAAAGGGATGAAACTAAAGATCATCTTTCATTCCATCCGCAGAAGTAATAATGTATAGCAATGAATATTTTGGTATAATTTTGTCAAAAACATATATGTGTATATGTATATGTGGTATGAGATCAGATGATTGCAGTGCTTTTCTAATCTGGTTTGAATCCAATAAATACTCAAATTTTGGTGACTGACCAGTCTTCTAGCACATAACTGATTAAACCTATCATTGGGGATTCCATTTTCCTGTTTCTAAAAATTGTTTAAAATTATCATGTGAAAATGTTAGTGCACATTTTCAAATATTTGTTTAGGTGTATTTCTGGAGGAGATGTTGCTATGCCAAAGGATACGTGTGCTCGTAAGACTTTTTGATTCCTTCTAACATACCTCAAGAAAAACTCCACCATTTGCTCACACATTACTTATTGATAAGAATGCCCATATTCTTTGGCCTAGCGTGTGCAACACAAATTTATAAGTGGTTCAGAATCCCTCTGAGACGGCTCCATATCTTATCAGAAGTTATAAAAGCTCTCAGAATAAACACATTGCAGAACTGGAAAGAATCCGAAGGTCATTAAATCTAATTCCATAGGTATAACTGGACTGCTAGCAACTTTCCACTGCAGTCACTTAAAAGTATTGGCTTTAAAGAAATATAGCAGACACGGCATTAAGGTGTATCTGACAAATGTCAGTCTCACCTAATGCTGTTGAGTATGACTGAGTTCCTGTGCTTTCTAGGACACGGGGTGGAGAAGAGTAGACCTATAAATGGGCCTCATTTCTAAAAGGGAGCAAAGAGTAACTCAGCTGCTCATGTGTCATATTGCACCGTGCAAAAATAATTAGCAAAATCTCTGCTTAGTGCTGGAGTTTGGAAAGAAACCATAAATGTGGGCCTAGGACATTTTTTCTATCAGAAGGAAATTGGTGAAAAAGAAAACATTACAAACATGTGGGGGGAAAAGCCCATAAGAACTAGATTAATTCCAGTAGTATTTTATTTTTCTGCCATTCTTTACAAAATTATGAAGCTAGCACAAATTAGTACTGTGTACTCTGGTTTTTCTTTTCTTTCATAGTACTAGAGACTGGAGCTTGCAAGCTCTCTACCACTACAGCCAAGCCTTTATTCCTTTTTTGCTTTTTAAAATTGTTTTTCAGAGACAGTTTCAGATTACTTTTGCCTAATTCTCCTATCTCTACTTCCTGAGAAACTAGGACTACAGGTGTGGGCCACTATACCCAGCAAGCTCGTTCTTTTCAATTACCCTCAGTGCTCAGATTTATATTACTTGCCTTTTTAGTGGTATGCAGTTCAAGCTCAGTGGCGGGGGGAGGGGGGCGGGCGGGGGTCATTAAAAACAAGTAAGCAAACAAGCAAGCAAGCAAACATTTAGCCATACTTCAGCCTTATTTGCCTGGATCCTACTTTTTCCCTAAAGAAGACAGATTCCAAATTGATGTTGTCCCTGTTGACCTTTCTATTAATGTACGGGATTGACTAAGTGGTAGGTCACCACCTGGCACTCACTCATTCTTTTTTAATAATCAAAGCACTTTCATTGGGTCATACTTTGCAGCCTGACTCCTTCCCCTACCATGAATTATTTTCTAGAAGGTTCTTTTCCATTATCTTAGAAAAAAATGGGTCCACCTGATGAAACACACCAAAGTAGATCTAACTTAAGATATGGCTTTGGTTCAAATGAGCACTGTGATGCCTACTTTCAAAATCACATTTACCCAGTGGCCCAGGTTCTGGGTCTAGTCCTGCTTTCCTTAGAAATTCCCAACCATATTCACATTCAAGCTCTCTTAGGGACATCATGACCCTTGTTGGGGCATGAAGATTTGAATAATGCAGAAAAGCCACCCTCTCCCTCCACCCTCCTTCAAACATAATCCCTTTGTTTATTTATTTATTTTTTGGTTAGCCTTGGAGCTTGAACTCTGGGCCTGGGTACTGTCCCTCCGCTTTTCAGCTCAAGGCTAGCGCTCTTCCATTCTCTTCCTTCTTGATTTGTCATTCATCTTTAGTGTTTACTGTCATTCATTGTTTCCTTTCATCTGGGGCAGCTTGGACTGCCATATCTCTCTCTTCCCCTCCCTCTCTCCCTTCCTCCCTCCCTCCCCCCTCCCTTAAATGTGATAGAAAGGCCCCTTTTCTTTTCCTGAACATTTGTTCCTACTTTTAATTTATACTGGCTGTGTGCTGTGATGGTGTTAACATCATGATCATCAACAGCAACAAATAACACCAACCCACAATTTCTTTACTTACCATGTCCTTCTAGCTCATTAACATACACAAGAGAGTTTGTCAGAGATATGTCCAACATTAACAGAAAATGTCTTTCAAAATTTCACAGGAGACAAAGAAGATATGGAACAGAGACAAGTCAATCATATGGTCCAAACATTTTCTAGATAAATACTGTGGTCTGAATGCGTTTCTCAGAAGTTCACAGATTGGAAAACGGATCCCTAAGTTCATTTTCTTAAAATGGTCTTTGGAGTTGGAACTCTTGGGGGAAAATTGGGATTAGGGGAGATGGTGAAGAGTGGAGCTCCTCAGATGGCCCCTAGTGGTTTAAATGAGGAGAATTAGAATCTGAATGCTCTGTGTTCTCTTACAGTGTGATGTCTCCTGTTACCCTATGAGACCAGAATCTTGATACGGGCTCTCCCAGCTGCCAGAACTGTGAGCCAAACAAACTTTTTTTTTTTTTGGGTCCAGTCATGGGGCCTGAACTCTGGGCCTGGGCGCTGTCCCTCAGCTCTTCAGCTAAGGCTAGCTCTCTACCACTTGAGCCACAGCGCCACTTCCGGCTATTTTTTCTTTTGCTTATGTGGTGCTAAGGAATCGAACCTAGGGCCTCATGCATGCAAGGCAAGCGCTCTACCACTGAGCCACCTTCCCAACCCCGAACTAAGCAAACTTCTATGGTTTAAATTACTGAGTTTCTAGTTTCCTCTTACGGAAACATAAAATGGAGTAAGATAGTAAGGACAATGCCATTCTTCTAGAATTTAGAGAATACTTATGTTCTTTCATGTCATCATTCACCCTTTCCCTTGGGAAGAATTCCTGGACACTTTACTCTGGATGGTTTTAATTGTCTGCATTTCATGTATGGTGTAATCCTTCTCTATTTTTTCATGTTTTATTATTTTTTTCTGAATGTGGTTTAGGGATGTTGTTGTATTTTAGTTCTTTGAAGCTGGAGCCTACCCTATACTCTTAACATGATAGCTGCTACACAGTAGACAGAGTCAGTGCTGGTCCAATGGAGGAATGGGACTGAGCAAGAAGAACTACTTGCAAGTACAATTTACTCAGATGCAGGTTCTTTAGATCACACATAGGTGTGCAGTGGGGAGAAACACCAGCACAAAAGAAATGAGCAGACTTCTTAGAGTGGTTACATCTAGACAATATCAATTCAATTTGATTAAACCTAATGCCATGTATGAAACATCATTAGTGATTGGACACTGTGAGAGGGATATCAAGAAACATAAAATCTTGCATTTGCTTTCAGCAAGACCACAGTTTGGCACAGAGGATGAATATATGACAAATAATCACAGGACCTCATAATTAGCTCTACAGGCATCAGACTGGGTATTGGTTGGGGGGGTGAGGGTGGGTTACTGAGCATTCTTTTAGCAAACTTCTATACAAAAGATGGTGTAGGGTGAGTTTTGCTATTTGCATCCAAAACAATCATGGACCACTATGAGGAAGGCTCAGAAACAGTGCCCCAGAGCTAGTGTGCTTTGCCAACAAAATGGTATTCCAAGTACAGAAGGTAGAGCAAAACAAGGGGAGGAGAGCAAGGCTGGTCTCTGAGGTCCTCTCTTTAGGTACCTGATAGATCTGGAGATGAGATTGGCTCTCTCTCTGTGACTGCTGAGGCCTCTTGGGGAAGAAGTCATGGATAACAGAAGACTCAAGAAGGCAAACTAAGGGCCTGAAGCAGTGTGGTTACCTTTCTTCATTAGTTTCTTAGTTTCAGTTTTCTCTATTGTAATGATTTGCCAAGCTGCAAATTTAAATTCTAGCACTGCTCCAACGTCTTTAGGAGTCCAATGAAATTGTTATTATGTTTACCCTACTTCACAGATGGACATATGAAATATTGAGAAACAGAGAGATTAAATAAATTCTCCAAGGTGGGGTCAAGCTGAAATCTCAGGTAGTTGAAATTTCTGGTTTTCAAGACTGATCATTTCAAACTGAGAGCTGATGGCTCATGCCTGTAATCCTAGCTACTTAGGAGTTTGAGATTTGAGGATCACAGTTTGAAGCCAGCCCAAGCAAGAAAGTGTGTGAGACTCTTATCTCCAATTAACCACTTGAAACTGAAAATGGAGCTGTGGCTCAAAGTGGTAGAGCACTAGCCTTGAGTGAACAAGCTCAGTAACAGTGCCCAGGCCCTGGTTTCAAGCCCCATGACCTACCAAAAAAATGACTGATCCTATCTGTGATGGCATCACACATCCCAAGTTAGCAAAGAGAAAGACAGAGGGCTGGGAAGGGGCTATACAGGGAGTGAGAGAGCAGAGACAGGAAACAGTGGAGACAGCATTGAGGAGCAAATCCGTCTGTTGACCCTATTATCACCTTGCACATACATACTGCTTCCACTTTCATCCAAGCAACCCACCTCCTCCAAGAACATTAGATCAGTCTTGCTGTGGAACTCATGAGTAAGGGGGAGAAGCAGAGATTGAGGTTAGGGATGGGGAATTGAACTTTGTACATTCAATATGGCACCTCTCCCTATCTCTCTGGCTGAACCACCAGTGTATATCCTTTCTCATGCCACACACCCTAGTTCTAGATATATTTCCTCCCTTCTAGTGCAGTGTAGCTGTATCCAAGGTTTCCCAACCATGAGTACCATATTGCGTAAATATTCAGCAAATGAAGAGCCTTCCAGTACCAAGTTTACCCTTGCTTGGAGGTCCTAGGAGATTAAAAATAGCATTTTCCCTAGGAGCTGATAGACAGGCTATTGTCTGTCTATCATAACTAATTAGAGAGAGGGTGTTGTTGGCATTTTAAGTGCTAATTTTGCACCATTAACATGGTGGAGTTTTGCACACATCTTACCTGATAGCAGCACATATAACTCTTAAGGAAATGGGCAGAGCCAAGAAGAGACATGTTTTCACTGTTCAAGCGAATTTTCATCTCTGCCCCTCAGTGAAACACAGAATACATCTAATACGAGAAAGTAAGCAGCATTCATTTCAAGAAGGGTGTCCACATGACAGAGAGCAGGAATGGAGCATGAGGTGGAGCCAATGCAGGTCTTCTGAAGCTTCGGATAATTCAGGAGAATCTTCCGGTGAAGCATGAAATGTTGAGCAGGAGAAAATAAAGCTGGGTGGGGAGACACACAGAAGAGAGATGTCATATCAAAAGGTATCATTTACCAAACACAGACAAGATTCTTGTGTTGGCTCTACATAACAACTAATGCCTTCCACTTAAAAAAAAAATCTATGATTCTCCATGTCCACATGGTAATGTTGGCGGGGTTGGTGGGGTGGTGGAAACTCCAGGGCCCCGGACAGTATGATCTAATTTGAGAAAGACTTTGGTGGGCAAGAAGAAAGACTGGCTCTCAGAAAGTAAGATGGCAAGTTTAGCCTGGGAGAATAAAGGTTATTTTATCAGGAAATAAATCAGAGGCCTGCAGGATGATCATTTTTTTCCAGGCCCGTCTTGGTGATGAGGAGGGTGTGTGTTCAAACCACAGGAATCTCCAAACCACCAACCACCCCAGCAGCTCTCAGGGACACCAGGCTCACGGCTCATGAATGCCCCAGACAACAGCATGCTTGAATCTGGGCTTTGTATCTTTCTGAGTGCATGTGGTTTCTTTCATTTGTGTTTGTATTTGGCATTTTTTATTTGTTTGTTTGTGTGGATGGTCTCATTTCGAGGCTGGTGGTTACCAGCCTCCCCTCTGTGTGAAGTTGTTACCAAGAAAACCTGGTGTCAGCTGGGCTCTGCTTCGGTCTCTCTGGCCAGCAGCCCGGCTGAGGTGGCAGCTGGAGTTTCTGCTAGCCTGGCTCACAAAATACATTCCAGTGGGCAGCAGGGAGGCCAGCAGAGAGGAGCACTTAGGGGCAGGGAACGAGGCAAGAGACGACCAACCTGCTAAATGGTCCCAAGAGAGAGGCAAGTGTCTACCACCAAGATGTCATTCAGGAAGCAGAAAGCACTCAGACTAATGGACACACACAGAGGTGGAGACTGCTTAGGCTGGAAGTCAACATGGTCTTTAGGACTGAAGTGGCTATTCTCCTCAAGTTCTCATGCTAGGGATGGATGGGGAGTGGAGCCTAGAGTCCTAGTAGACTACTGTGGGAGCACAACAGCTACTTAAAGATAGTAATAAAGAGGGGGAAAAAACGGATGAGAAAGCGGGACATCAATCAAGAAGCGTTACCTTCATTAACTGATATACTGCATGGTAACTCCTTTGTACAACCACTTAAGGATAAAAATAATGCTAATAACAGACTGCAGCTGATCTACAGAAAAAAAGAAAAGAAAAGAAAAGAACGGAACAAACTTGCAACGTCAGTTGGATGTCTTCCTCCGTGGTGGTGCAGAGGTGTGTCCTACCTCAAAACCCAAAATAAACTCTGATGCCCCACCTTCGGAGATGATGGAGTTATTTTTAAAGAAGGCAGGCTTGAGCTTTGAAGCTATTTCAAAAGCCTAAGATATAATTTAGTTTCAGGGAAGGGGGAGCTATGAGAAAAGAAAACCACGCATTATAAAAAAATAAAAATAAAATCCTAGCATTCAAGTTTGTAACTGAAATAAAGGCCTTTGGCTTCCTTCATCTATCACAGCTCTGTGTTGCTGTTTTGATGAATAGATTTCTGAATTTTATTTTTGAATGGTATGATTTTCAGATGAAGATGTGTGTGTGTGTGTGTGTGTGTGTGTGTGTGTGTGTGTGTGTGTGTGTGTGTATAACAGTCCAGGCCCAAAGGAGGAGTTAAAAAAATGGAAATGACTCCACACAACTATTTCATACTGCTAAGGGCATGTGCATGAGATAGACCTAAATAAATGTTTCCTAAAATTCTCTGCTGTTCCGTGTTCTGAGCCTGCTCAGTACCCTGTCCGTGTTTCCAGCTACAATAGCAGGGCTTGTCTGCATATTTCACAGATAGCATCAGGCCGCAGCTTCAGTTATCAAATCCCTGTTTTCAGAGACTTAATTCAGGTATAAAGTGTGTTTGGGGCTCAAATTTGGCAGATAACATCTCGAACCAGCAGTTAATTCCCTAACATGTTTTCAAGGGCAAACATCTCTTAACTGCTTATTTTCTGATCCCAAAGTGCAAATAAACAGAGGGTCATACAGTGAAATTATCCACAGTGGGTCTCAGACTAGGCAGGCCCTAACTAATTAAATCCTGACAATGCTGCCTGTAAAATGGTGCTATTACTAAACTGGGTATTCTTTGTGGGGTAAGGAAAAGAGAGTGGCCAAGAGAAGAGAAAGGCTGTTTGGAAACTGCTTGTGGTTTGTTTGCTGAAGTGTCAGGAATAAACCCGAAAGAAAGAGGAAAGCCAATCTTTTCATCTCTCCTTCCCTAAAAGTTGGGTAATGTGTTAAACTGTGTTTGTATCTAGGATGGGTCATTGTTGAGAGCACAGAATTTGGGTATCAAGAGGACTTTTTGCCTTTCTACTGGGTATGTGTGGTAGACGCAGAGGCCAATGGAAAAGACAAGGCCACTGGTCAGGGAGTCAGTCTGAGAATGTGGACCACATGAAAAGATAAGTAGTAGTATGTGGTGAATGTTGAAAGGGCTGATGTTGATCAACATGCATTGTATTCATAAACTGCTTTGTGAACTGGCAAATCCTTTGTACAACTATTTGAAGATCATAAAAAAAGAAAAATAGTATTAATAGCATGTAATGGTATCACACATCCCAAGTCAGCATGGTTCTGGGTCATTTTTTAAAATATTTTTTATTGTAAAAATACTGTACAGATGGGTTACAGTTACATGAGCAAGGGAATGAGTACCTTTCCCAAGGAGCATTGTTGCCTCCTTTGTTTTTCCCCTACCAACTCTTCCCTCTCCACCTCCCCAACTACTTCTTCCCTCCCCCTTCCCCCCCCCCACATCCCCAAGCTGTGTTTCCTAAAGTGAATATAAAGTAGGATCCCAGGGCAAGTAAAGCCCTGAAATTGTGTTTCTTAACAGGAGGGTGATAACTGAGAAGAAAGCAGAACTCGATGCATTCAGAGTGTTTGTTTTATAAACTCTTTTGGAGGAATTGTCTCTTAGGGAAGGTAGTCCACAGCAGTAGGCTAATTGTACTCCAATGAGGTTTGTCTTGGAATGATGTAGAAGACCAGTTGTAAAAGTATTTATTAAAAAAGTCAAGACTTCAAGAAAGTGGGAAGATAAGAATCTTTATGGCAGTCCCATTATATGTCCCTGGCCCTATTTTGTACTCACCATGCAGGAGATGCATTCTCTGCCCCCAGGGAGGTGAGGAGGGGACTGTAGTGGGATCTACCTGTGACTGAGTCCCAGAGCAGATCACAAACATCCTGGAAAGAAGGAGTGAGGGAAAGCCAGACAAAAATGGAAATGAAAGGTGACCTCCAAGGGCTGTGTATTGTGGAGAATGCCGTCTTTACAGCCACTCAGGAAGTCGAGGTAGCAGGATCTTGGTTTGCTGTCTGTCCAGGCAAAGTCAGCCTAAGACATTATATGAACACTTGCCTAGCAAATGTGAGGCCATGAGTTCAATTCCCAGTAAAAGGATTAGCTTGTTATCTGGTTTTAGGTAGTGCTAACTAATCTTAGTCCTTAGTGTTGTTTTTGGAAGGACAAGAGAACTGTGAAAGTTAGGCCAGCATGGGGAAATTTGAGGTCAAAATCCTAATTCTTTTTCTCACTAGTTATATAATCTCTGATATCAGTGAGCAGTCTTCACAAAATACTTTATGTAGAAGTGTTTATATTTCATAAATTGTGCATCACTTATGTCCCACTAATATTATATAGATTTTAACTGTGGGTGTGAAAGTAACAGTAGGACGACAAATTACTATTGTAATTTCATTATCAAAATATCAATACATAATTTTCAGAGCTGTATTAAAGATAGAAATTTATAGATTTTTTTTCCATGAAGAAAACTTATTGGTCAGTGCAAGAAAATTGCTGTCTCTGAACTGTTTTGCAATAAAACATGTATTAAAGAGCATGCTAAGTCTCCTGTGCTACAATTCTGAGTACAGTATACTTTGAATAAGAGCGAATGCTCAAATGCCCTGAACTAACAAAGACTTTTCTTTTAAATGTAAACTACTCTTGCCTTCCCAGTTGCATTGAGAATGAACACAAAATGCATTGTTGTTCTTCTTTACACACATGTCATTATTGAACCTCCTGGGAACTGAGGCTTCACTACCGACCCATGTTGATTGTGGTAGGTTTGAAGGTGTCATTTTCAAAGCTGGATTCGATTCTCCCAGAAAACTGGCCTAGGGGGGCTTCTTATCCTCTATGGGGTGAAGTGATGGGAAGATTTTAGTCAGATTGATGGGACCTATTTGATGTGAGAATTGGGGATTGGGGAACTTCTTTATTTCGAACCAGTTAGATTAGCGCTAAATTCCTTTCCTCTTGAATAGGCCTCACAACCTGCAATCCTTATCATGCCAATTTACATGTTTTTCCTATGGAGGAAGCCATTTCTGTCTTTACCTCCATGCACACTGTTGTTTATACTGTAATTCTGCTTAGAAATCCTTTGTCAAGTGCCTTGTCTCCCTTGGAGCAAGCCACATGCCAATTTCTCAAAAGCTTTTTTGGGTTTACTCTGAAGATGAGTTAATATTTTCCAGAACCCTTTTTTACATAGATTATCTCTTCCCTGGACACATCAATCTCACCCCTGCAGTTAGATGCAATTAGCTTGGGGCATCTTGAGGATGGAATGAAACCAGAGCAAAGGAACGCAGCCAGGGAGCAAAAACATTTTTTAAAAGGAAGTGCATCTGATTTTGTTCAACTGGAGTGATATAAAGATATGCAGAAGTCTATTGTGTGTGTATGTATGTATGTATGTATGTATCACCTATCATCTTCATCATCTTACTACTGAAAAGTATATTTGAGACATATGGTTTGACTAATTTTTACATATATATACCTCTAGCTAGCCATTCATCTATCTGTTAGCCTATCACCTAAATCAAGATTAGCGGAACACTCTAAGAATCCAAAATATGTCCCTCTGGGTAGTAAACTTTCACCACCTACCCTGGATATTCAGGATCCTGACTGTTTCTACCACTTCTTCACCTGTGGTTCCCCCCCCCCACTTAACATTTTGTCTTTGATGCGTGGACTAATGGACTAGAATGGAAGACTTAGAAATAAACCCCAAAGCTACACCATCTGATCTATGACAAAGACATAAAACACATACATTGGAGAAAAAATAATCTTTTATAAATGGTGTTAGGAAAACTGGAAATCTACATGTAGAAGACTAAAATATAGATTTCTATTTCTTTCCTTGTATAAAAATCAACTCAGAAATGAAAGACTTTTAAGTCCTGAAACTTTGAAACTATATTAAACTCTTGATATACAAAATAAGAGAGAAATCTTTGTCTAGTATTTATTTGACAAAGGATTAATATCTAGAATATATAACTCAAAAATTCAATTAATTCAATTAATAAGTGGGTAGATAAGTTAAACAGTTCTCAAAATCAATACAAATGACTAATAAATATATGAAAAATATTCAGTATCCTTAGATATAAAGGAGATTCAAATTCAACATTGAGATTCTATCTCACCCAAGACACAATAGCTATCATTAAGAAAACAAGGTGTGGCTCATGCTTGTAATCCTAGCTACTCGGGAGGCTAAGATTTGAAGATTGCTATTCAAAACCAGCTCTGGCAGGAAAGTCCATGAGACTTTTATCTCCAGTCAACCACCAGAAAACCAGAAGTGATGCTGTGGCTCTAGTGGTAGCGTGCTCACCTTGAGCTAAAGAGCTCAAGAACAGTGCCCAGGCCCAGAGTTCAAGCCCCATGACTGACCAAAAAAAAAAAAATCTGGAAAGGATGTGGAAAGGGAAGAATCTCCTTTATAAATTGTTGGTGGGAATATAAATTAGTGCAGCCACTGTGGAAATCAGTATGGAGGGTCCATGAAATCCTGTTATATACTCTTGGGCATATAGTTAATGGAATGTAAGTCAGCATGCAAGAGAGATACCTTACACAACTAGGTTTATAAGAGCCCTAGTCACAACAGCCATGCTATGGAATCAGTCTAGGTGCCCATCAAGTGATGGCTAGATAATATAGTGTATATACACAGCAGATTGTAACTCATCCACACAAAATTATTTTTATGTCATGTGTAAGAAAATGGAGGGAACTGGAGGTATTATGCTAAATGAAAGAAGCCAAACTCAGTGAGACTCATATACAGACTCTAGCCTTAAAAAAATCATGAATGTGATGATAAATTATACAGGACTCTAGGCATTCACACACAGTGAGGCCAGAAGTAGATATTCTTAGGGGAGGAACACATAAAAATCACATATAAAATCATATTTATAGAAGTGAACTCCAGGAAATGAAAAACAAGAGCATTTTTTTCTTTTTGTCTTATTTGCTCATTTATCTGTCATTGGGGAGTGTAAAGAGGGGACAGAGAAGTAGAGGGACAAAGGGTGAACAAATGCAACAGTGGCACTCACTAGGCTCTATGTTGAAATGAACTATTGAACTAGTGGGTGGAGTTAAGAGGGAAAATGGAGAGAGAGCAAGGGAAGGGATGACATTGTCCAAAAAGTAACGAACTCATTACCTGAGCTATGAAATGTTAACTCCTCTGTGTGTCACCTTTATAAAGACAATGACAAATAGAAAACAAATAAAATAATGTATTAACATTAATGCAATTTAATAAAATACTATGAATGTGAAAAGAGGACAGTTTTGGAGCAGAGAAACCATTGAGAGGGGAGAGGAAAAAATGAGAATGTGATAGTGTGTGTGTGACTATGGTTCTAGTACTTGATATGCAATATATGGAAATATCAGAGTGAAATCCCCTCATGCAATTAATATATACTAATAATGATAAACTTGAGTTTTTTAAAAAACAAAATGTCAAAAAGGACATGTTTTAAAAAGTAAAAATATAAAGTATTACCCAAGGTGATCATTCATCAGTGGGTTTAGTTCCTTTTATGGCTGAGTAGTTTTTCACTGGATGACAACACTGTAGTTTATTTGTATTTTTCACTTCTTATTGATGTGTAGATTGCTTCTAAATATTGGTTCTGGCAAATAATGTGTCTGTGAACATCTTTGCACATGTGTGTGTTTTAGTGGACATGAGCACTTTTCTCTGAAGGGGTTAGGTCCAGCAAATTGTGACTAGTGCATATATACTTACCTTCAATGAATACTCAAACACATTTCCAAAGGAATTGTACACCCATTCCAAAATAGAAGAATCTTAGTTGCTTTACATTCTTGCTGACCTTCAATGTGGTTAGGGTTTTACATTTCAAACATTTCTGGTAAGTGTGTTGTGGTATTTCATTGAGCTCATGTGGTTCTAATTAGATTTTCCCCTGATGACTAATGAAGATGATCATATTTTCATTTGTCAATACTCTTTTTTTGTGAATTGTCTGTTCAAGTTCTTTTTGGGTCTTAGATTCTGAATCATAGTACCTTGGTATGTCTATTTAGTTCTGGGATCTACCAATAATATTACTTAGAAAATGTCTTTAAACAGATCTCATGCATGAATATATACACTTTGCTATATATTAAGCATAATTAGATATTACAATTACAGCGAGGGTATGGTATCAATTCCTAATCTCTTCTCTTTCTGTGAATCTGGTGAAAGCCCCAGTCTGCAAACATTCATTTAAGAGTTAGGTTTAACTTGTTCCAGGTTTCTCTTTCTTGGAGTCCACATTGTATATATCCTCATCTATATATTTTATGATCTGAATTTTCTCAAGTTAATTTGGTTGGAAGATGCTTCTTAGCTTAATGGTGCTTTTCTATTAGTGGTCTGTCCCTTGAACTTACTGCTGTCATGGTGTGCTGCTGTCATGTTCTTCTTTGCTTCTCACATTCTGCCAAAGGTAGAGCTATGGGAGATAATCTTATTTTGCTCCTGATTTTATCAGAAACAGTTTATGCTAGATAAGGTTTAAGACAGATATTTTTTTCCCTGTTGAATGGAGACTTGAATTCCATGATTTCCCCTTGCATATTATTAAACAATCTCCCTGGCTATAGCTGACCAAAGGTTTTGTTCTTTAGCTACTTGGCTTTCAATACCACATGGGCCATTTCCTTGTTTGTGATGTTCAACAATTGCTGACTTCTACCTTTTTTTTGGGTCCGGTCGTGGGGCCTGAACTCTGGGCCTGGGCGCTGTCCCTCAGCTCTTCAGCTCAAGGCTAGTACTCTGCCGCTTGAGCCACAGCGCCACTTCCGGCTTTTTTTTCTGCTTCTGTGGTGCTGAGGAATCAAACCCAGGGCCTCATGCACGCAAGGCAAGTGCTCTACCACTGAGCCACCTTCCCAGCCCTAATTGCTGACTTCTAAACTAGGATTTAAATGCTATGGGAAGTTATTTGAACTGGCATTTGCCTGAAGGGTTCAGTTTCATAAGAGAGCATCAGCACTAGTCATGGGCTTCTGTGATTGACTCAGTGACAAGAAGAGCTCACCTGCTGTAGAGACTCATCTTTTCCAGATGTTCATTGGCCTACTCATTCTCAATACACTCTTTTAAGACATTGCCTTCAAGTCTGGTCTACTGGCTCATGCCTATAAACATGATTAACCAAGGAAACTAAGATCACATCGTTTGAGGATAGAAATAAAAAGGTTACTGAATGCCCTATCTCAATAGACAATAGGTGAGGTAGTATGTGCCTGTCATTCACCTGTGCCAGGTAGCATAAATAGCAGGATTGTGGTCCACGCTAACCTCAACAAAATGTGAGACTTCATCTCAGAAAGAACCAGAGTAAAAGGGACTGAAGAACTGAAGGTATAGCTTAAGCAGCAGAATTCCTGCCTACCAAGGCTGAGGTACCGAATTCAAATCCCAGAGCCCAGAAAAGGAAAGAAAAGAAAAAAGAAAAAGAGACACTGGCTTCAAACAGCCCTTACTAAATTCTAAGGTATTTTGGAGTATGACTCAATGGCACACATTAACATTTACTAAAGATTTGTTAAATGGTATTGGAGAGAAGGGTGAAGAATAGAAGTCCTTGAGTCTGGATGATGAGGCCATTTTCCCACCCAGGAGAAATGCTGCCAGGACAGATGTGTGGCATAGTCCTCCAGAGGCAACGTAGGGAACCCTGCCAATTCCTGGAGTCAGGGGAAGGTGTACAAGTCATAGGTGGCTTCCCGGCTGTAAAACTCTTCAGTAATTCACTTCTCTGTAACTTAGCTTTCTTATCAGTAAAATGGAGACTGTCCCTCCCCCAGTGAACCCACAGAGACGAAGGGAATGATGTATGGGAAAGCGCTCCATGTAACTGAGAGCATGAATCAGACAGGTTATAAGGATTGTTGCCGTGTGGTGCAAAATGAAGGGACATGGGAGACAAATCGTTCACTTTGCAATTTCACTCTGGGCAGTCATTTGTAAAAGCAATAACTAGCAGCTGGATCCTCACATATACAGAGCTTATGTTATTTTGCAAATAAAAGCAAAAAAAATTAAAAGGTATGTGTATAAAGGGGAAAATGAGCCCATTAGTGAGATTATCTTTATTCAAAGTCAATTTAAGAAACTGGGTGATGTGTTTCCTTCTGTGGAATTGATAAAGCTCATCTCTTCTGGCCTGGAGTTGAACCTGCAGAAAGCACATGTGCCTTGGGCCTTGACGTAGGCCTTGAATTATTTTTGCTATTTCACTTTATCTCCCTTCAATTTAGTTGGGACACAGTTGATCTCTGGGAGACAGGAGTACTTTGAACTAGTCTAGACCTATATCGCTGGCCTGGTTCATTTTATATCAGTCAGATAAACTTTAATTGGGGGAACAAAGAGAATAAATGTCAACTGAAGAGATCTATCTTTTTGACTCTTTGATGAATGCATTTTGCTTTTGTTAGGAAGAAGGATCTCTGCTGCTTTCCCCACTTCTGGCAGAATCTTTGAATGTTAGAGTTGTAAGACTGTACAAAGCACCCAGTCCAGCGCCCTCGCTTTATATTTAGGGAATCTAAGATATAAAAAGATTTAATGACTTGTTGAAGGTCACATTGCTAGGCTTGTCACATTGCTAGGTATGGGAGGGCTGAAATAGGAACCAGGTTTTCTATCCTTGACCAGAGTACTTTCTCACACTGCTGCATCAAAGAGTGGAAAAGAGAGAAATATTTTTATTCAACAATTAACCACCTTGTAGACCTCCATACAAATGCTTATTTTCTAGTTTTCATGCATTGGATTATACTTTTCAAAAGACAAGAATCCTGTGAATCCTTTGAAATGTCTCCCAATCTGGGCCTATGGAGCTGAGGGAAGGCACCACGTTCTCTTAGCACGGTGCCCGGTTCCTGGTAAACAGTCAGTCAGGACTTCTTGTTTACGCCTCACCCCGTGGCAATGCAAACTTGTGATCATATCTGAATGTAGATTCCTGTGTTTTCCCCTTCAGTGTGACTAAGTCCCTTTCAACAGCTCTAGCCTGTGTGTGTAATGATGCATACATATGCATCATTAATATACTATTTAGATATATTTAGATTATTTTTGGTGTTCTAAGGTATGACATTATTTTTCTTCCTGATAGATTCCTAGTGCTTCAGAACAAGGGATTTCAGCTGGTCATGTATATATGTTTCCATTTCGGTGTGCATTTTCTAATCTAAAAAAATAAAAAAAGAAGGCCAGTATCCTTTATGCCTTAATCACTTAAGTTGACATTGTATGCTTAGGGCATGCGATGCTTCATAGGTTACATGAAGTAGTTCGGGCATCTTCTCAATGCAGATGCTGACAATTCTGGTCCTTGATTTGTTTCCAGGGTGCATTTTATTGCAATGAGTTACATTTCATACATTTTGTAAAACCAGACACACATTTTTTTTTTAAAAAAGGACCTGGGCATATGCACTGATTCTGTGTATGAACTTGGCTAGGCTACAGTGCCCAGTTGTTTAAACACCAATCTACATTTGAAATATGATTACTATTGTCATTACTAGACTTTGAGTAAAGCAAATTCCCCGCCCCCTTCCATAATATGGGTTCCATCCAAGGAATAGAACATCTTGAGGGCCAAGATGGAAAGAACTCTGCTTCAGGAATGTGGGATAAAAATCCAGCACCTATTCCAGTCTGCTATCCTGTCATATTCAGACCCAAGTTCATAGGATCAGTCTTGGCTGAACTTCCAAGATACCAGTCAGTTCTACAAGCTTCTGATTTGCCAGCCTCCATATATTGCTCGGATCCCTTAAAAATCAGTCAGTCCCTCCTTCTCTGTCTCATTGGTTTTATTTCTTTACAGAATGTAACACAGTGATTTTTTTAAAAATTGTTGGTCATGGGGCCTGAACTCTGGGCCTGGGTACTGTCCCTCAGCTCTTCAGCTAAGGCTAGTGCTCTACCACTTGAGCCACAGCACCACTTCCAGCTTTTTCTGCTTATGTGGTGTTGAGGAATCGAACCCAGGGCCTCATGCATGCAAGACAAGCACTCTACCACTGAGCTACCTTCCCAGCTCACAGTGAAGATTTTTATATTAATATACTGACTGTCTATCCTTTGTCTTTCATAGATGTTTCAACAAGGGTCTTTTTATTCATTTTCTGAATTATCAAAGTCAAAGGTAAGTTGGTCATTTAAAATTCTTTACCTAATTACAAATAATATTAAATGACTCACTCAAATACTACTAAAGATACAGTTGTGTTACTGTAACACAATACCTGACTGCTTAACTTAGAAAAAACAGTAATCTACATCTCCCAGTTTTGGAAGAGGGCTGCCCAGGATTAAGGTGGTAGCAGATTCAAAATACACTGAAGATCCTTTTTCTGCTTTCAACGTGGTACCTCTTACTGTTCCTTCTGGAGACTTGAGCACCATATCCTCACATGATGAAAGGCACAAAGGCAAAAATGGTGATCTCTCTCCAAAGCCTCTTTTTTGTTAAATTTTATTGTAAAGGTGATCTACAGAGGGGTTACAGTTACATAAGGCAGGTAATAAGTTATATCTTTTTGAACAGTGTCACCTCCCCTCATTTTCTCCCACTTTTCCCCCTTTGGCCCCCCCCCACCAAATTGTAAAGTTAATTTCCAACGTAGTATCTAGTGAGTGTCACTGCTGAATTGGTTCACCCTTTGTCTCCCCTCTTCCCCCCATTTCTGTGATTCCTCTTCTCCTCCCCAAATCAGAAATTTGAAAAAAAAAAAAAACAGTGGTAAGAAGGAATAAACCAAAGGGGAAAAAAAGAAAGAAAAAAGAAATAGCTGCAAACATATAAGGGAGTTAATCCAGATGGAAGAACAGGTTCCTCATGACCCAATCTTTTCTCAGAGACCCAGGTTTGGTTTTGTGTGTGTGTGTTTAAATAGAACTACATTAGAAATGAAATTCCAGCATGAATTTTGAAGGATGCACATCGAAACCATGGAATTCCCCCATCAGATTAATGTAATTTTTCCATAAATAAATATATAACATTCTTTTTCAGAGTAAATTCTTACTATGAAGGAATAATTTAAAAGATGCCACAGTTTAGAAGCTAGGTTGTGCTCTGTGTGCTTTTATCTCCAAAAGCTGTTCTGTCTTACTAACATTAAAAACATAGAAGTAAGTCGGGCGCCGGTGGCTCATGCCTGTAATCTTAGCTATTCAGGAGGCTGAGATCTGAGGATTGTGGTTCAAAGCCAGCCCCAGGCAGGAAAGTCCGTGAGACTCTGATCTCCAATAAACCACTAGAAAACCGGAAGTGGTGCTGTGGCTCCAGCGGTAGAGTGCTGGCGTTGAGCTGAAGAGCTGAGGGACAGCACCCAGGCCCAGAGTTCAAGCCCTACGACCGACAAAAAAAAAAAAAAAAAAAAAAATAGAAGTAGAATTTTCTAACCTATCTGCAAGTCTAGAATTTCAGTGAGCTTCAATTCAGATATAAAACATTTCAATGTTCTCGGTCCTCCTGATTAGTTTGCAAGCAAGAATGAGTGACAAAAGGAACATGGAACTTACCAGATCAATCTAATGCAAACATTTGTATAATTAATACTTAATAAAATAGTAGGATATTGTAGGTGCAACCAATGATGCATCTTTTACTGGGGCCTATGCATCTGTGGGAACATTTTTCTTTAATTATGAATGACAATATGATGGAGTATCCAAACTAACTGAAAAAAAATTCACATCAAAGTGACTCATAGTACCACCAAGATTTTTCTATAAGTAATGCTATTCAGTCATTTTGTCTGCATCAAAATATTTTTATTAATCAATTTAGTTATGTTGTTCTATTACTAAAGCTTATTTTAATTTATTTTCCATTCTATTTTATGAAGTGATGCACAAAAGACATAGTTTGTACAAGATACGTACATGTTGAAGGTGTATGCTCGGAATGTACTGGTGTTTGATCTGAGTAGTTAAAGATGTTTGAAGTCTATGCTTAAATTAATGAAGGCAAATGACTGAAGTGTGCCCCCATGTGGTGGGGGGGGAGGTCACAGCTGTCAGCTGCAAGCTTGAGGGAGGTACTTGTACTATGTTAAAACAGGAAGCAAGGAAACAATCTGAGCTGGATGGAAACCCCAGGGGCATAAAACTGAGGCTGAGGGCAATTGTGCCAACTGGAATCTGTCCAGCAGGCTAATGCCCCTCTTTGTATAGAAATGCCATGGGACCTGGAGAGGAGGAGGGGAGGAGAATAACTTGGAAATCTATCAGGAAATACAGGAAATTTAATTTTAAAATTAGAAAAAAAGTTTTCATTTAATGGGATTAAGGAGAGCATTGGGTAAGTACTGTTTAGAAATGTAAAAATGTGCAAGAATGGCAGCCTGCCAACCACCTATAATAAGTCTCCTCCCTTCCCTGTTATCTAGAATGGCTCTTTGTATTGGAGTTTTTTTTTTTCTCCTCTGAAATACTAAATGTGTTGGCTAGTTGGTCCTGTTTTGCACATGCTTTCAAATGGAAGAGATGCAACATGATGGTATGTTTATTCTTTTGTTTAGAATATAACTTTGGTTCAAACTACTGGAGTCTGGCTTAGGGTTTGAAGGAAAAGATTTTCATCCTCAGTCAGCTAGAGTGTTTACTAAGAAAAAAAAGAATGTAGGAGGTTCAAACTAGATAGGAATGGTGCCAATTCTTTTCTAAATTACTCCTTCCAGAATAAGTTTTGTAATGAATAGACTCAGTAAGGCAGATGTGTGGCGTGTGGCCTTTGGAAGAACAGCAAAGGATAAAATGTCAAAGAGCATACTGTCTTTAGTTGCACAATTCTCTTCTTCCTCCTGGCAAATATTTGGTTATTGTGATAGATTGAGGACGAGACGTAGGAGGAGACTGGGCAAGACACTCCAGAGAGTGGGATTTGTCTCTGTATGTTTAAATAAAAATAATCAAAGAGATAGGGGTAGCTTTTAATGCTTGTCTTTTCTTTCAGCTAGTGCTGTGTTGTATTTTTTATTTATATATTTAGTGTTTGTAGCTCTTCTGGAATTTTTTTTCAAGCCTATATTGTTGACTGCCTCCTCAGTGGGGAATGGATGGAGGGCAGCACAGGGAGACAGAAAGAGCTGTCCCTGACAAAAGGCTTTGAAGGATGCATTAGAACTGCAGGCATGGCCTGAAGGAGGTAGCGTGGTTGGTGGAAATCCATCTACCACCGGAATATAGGATGTGCCTTTGATCCTCAGGAGAATGTTTCCAGGACCTCAATCCCCAGATTGCAATGACTAAAATCCAGTGATACTCAAATCTCTTATCTGAAATGGTATAGTAATTGCATATGACCTTCACACTCACCCTTTTGTGCATTCTCAATCATTTCACGATTACTTATAACCCCTTACACCATGTATGGTGTATAGTTAGAGAATAATGATAAGTCAGTACAGTTCAGATGCAAGGTTCTTCTTTTAAGTTGAGTTTGGTTGACTCCACCAGATGTGGGACCTTGGATATGGAGTGCCAACAGGATATCCTAAATCCCACACTTCAATCACTACTCAAACAATCACTACTATCTCCATGTCAGAGCTGCTGCCATTTATTTGATCCTGGATGATCTCCACGTCTCTTAGCAGTATTCTCTGTTGCCACCAATATCCGAATGGACTCTGTAGTCATAGTGATCATTTGGTTAAGTTAGCTAAAATCATGGCCCTCCCCTTTGCTTTCCTTTTCACTCAGAGTAAAAGCCAAAGTGCTTCTGAGCCTCGAGAACTCTGCAGCGTTGGCCTCCTGTACTTTTCCTGTCTCCCTTGCTCGCTTTCTTCTAGCCTTGGTCTTCTTGCACTTTGCAGAAGAGTCTAAGTATAGGTTTAACCTTTGCTGTTTTTTTTTTCTGTCTGGAATGTTCTTTCATTAAATATCCACGTGAACTGTTGTGGGCCTGCATCCTTTGCAAGCACCTGCTGACCAATCACCAGATATAATATAGAAATACTCAGTTCTATTTTCTTTTAAAGCATCTGTCTCCACGTAGTACACAGAGTATTTACTTTTATATCAGTTGAAGATGCACATTGGAGAAACTGTCCATGGTATTTATGCCTGTTGGGACCACTGGTGCTTATTTCTTCTTAAAAAGTGTTTCTTTGAGGCAGCTATCTTGAATCACTGCAGGTTTTCTGTGTAGATTCTTGAAGTGGTATTGGATGTGAACTAAATCCCTTTAGAAGCTGTGGGTTGTAGACCTGCTCCTCAATGTGATGGTGTTTGGTGAGGGGGCTTTCTGGAATTAATGTGAAATGAGATAATAAAGGTAGGTACTAATTCAATGGTTAGAAGAGAAAGAAGTACTCCCTCTCACTCTGGGCACACACTAGGGACAGATCAAGTTAGGACATAGTGAGGCTGTAGCCTATATCAAGCAAGGAAGTAGGTCTTGGGACTAAAGGCATGTAACTAGCTAGGATAGTTCCTACCTAGCTAGGGTAGTTCTTTAAACAGACATTTTTGTGGAGTTAAAAGTTTTTGCCATAAAATATGTCAACTCACAGCTTGAAGAATACAAAATTTTTTAAAAATGAAGGCAGATGGGTTGCAATGCTATGTGTATTAGCCAGCTGCCCATTCCGTAAGAAAATACTTCAGGTAATCAATTTACATGGAGGAAAGGTTTATCTTGGCATGGTTTTGGAGGTTTTGGTTCATGGTTAGGTGGCATTGTTGCTTTAGAGCCTGTGGCAAGGCAGAATATCATGGGATAAATGTGTAGTAGGCGTAGCTGCACAACTCATGGTTGTCAGGAACAGAGAGAAAGGAGAAGAGGAGCCAGGATTGCCTTTATGGCAGGCTTGCAATAACTTAACTTCCTTCCATGAGACCCTACGCCTTAAACGTTCCATCATCTCTCCATGGGGCCATCAGCTGAAGACCAAGCATGTAACATACAGGCCTTGAGCGGACACTTGCAAGTCATGAGCACTGTGTCGTCCCCTTTTAGTGTTTCAGTCTGGATGGAGGAAGTAAAGTTGAATGATTGACTGCAGGAGAAGTGTACCGACTCATGCTAGGAGCATTTATTTCGGAGAGACTTCCCAAGCCACTGAATGATGTAAGTGGTTTTCGTGGGATTTTATTTCATTTCTGAATATAGCCTCAGGTTATGTGCTACAAAGACAGTTTTGACATTTTAAGTGATTGTAACTTGAAACCTAAAATATTTTTCCATCGGAGGTGGGAAACATGCCACAAACAAACTGCCTTTTTCCACAGATTCAGACTTGACACTCAAATCTATAAAGATTTTAATGGGAAGCCCTTGTTGGACCCTCTTGCTCGTAGTTTTGAAAGTGCTGCAGACTGCTTCTGCTGTGTTTGGCACAGTGAGGTGTGTGCCCACTCTCTCCACAGAACCTGTCTCAGAAATGTGTGTTACTCACCAGTGTTGTTGTGAACCAACTTGATTAACCAAAAAGAACAAAGAAATAATTCACAAGATGTTGCACCACTACCAAAGACCAAAGAGTGTCTGACTGAGAATGATACTTGTACTCACTGGCTGAGGAAAACAATGTAATTGCAAAACTTAGAAAGACCTTAGCTGTACTAGAACTAGCTCTTATTAGATTCACAAAGCTTTTCCTTCAACATCCTCAAGAAGTAGGTGTTAGAAGGAGTAAAAAAATAATATAATAGCAGACTATTCTTTTCTTGGACAACTATAATGGTTAGAAAGTCCTTTATACTGAACACAGACTGTTTCTCTATTCGTTCTAATTTCTTGTCTGAAGTCAAAGAATAAATCTAGAATTTTTTTCCTGTGGGGAAGCTTTTGATTACCTAACAACACATGGTGTAAGCTCTTTGAATCCTTTCTGTTTTCCAAGCAGTCGGCTACAGTTCTATTAAATATTTGTCATATTTCTTCAACTTCAGAGGAAGAGATGATCCAAGATGGAGCTGAGACTGATACCAGAGATGGTGTCTGAAAATGCAATGGGAAACCAACCGCACAAGAGTCAGATAAAGTCCAAAGTGAAAAAATAAAAATTAAAACCCATGAATAGGAAGGAGCATATGTAAGGGGGTGGCTGTAGAATTCGGTCAAATCAGAAAGAAAACATAAGTAGAACTCAGGATTCTGAGCTCTAAGGATGGCAGTTCAAAGCCACACCAGCAGAAAAGTCCTCGTGACTACTCAGAAAAAGCTGGAAGTGGAGCTGGGTGCCAGTGACTCATGCCTATAATGCTAGTTACTTAGGGGGCTGAGATCTGAGGATAGCTATTCAAAGCTAGCCTTGGCAGGAAAGTCTGTGAGACTCTCATCTCTAATTAACCACCAGAAAACTGGAAGTGATGCTGTGGCTCAAATGGTAGAGCACTCACCTTGAGCTGAAGAGTTGAGGGACAGCACCCAGGCTCAGAGTTCAAGCCCCACAACCACCACCACCACCACCAAAGCCAGAAGTGGCACTGTGGCTCAAATGGTAGAGTCCTAGCCTTGAGCCCAAAGAGGTTCAGGGACAGAGCCTGAGCCAGGACTGGCAAAAAAGAGAGAGAGAAAGAGAGACAGAGAGAGACAGAGAGAGACAGAGAGAGAGAGAGAGAGAGAGCAGAAGATTCAAGTCTAATACATCTAATACCAGAAGAAAGGACTGTTTTAGGATACAGGGTGAGGATCTGAGTTTAGGAAAGCTCCCAGAAAAAAGAGATTTCTGAAGTTCAGGCAAGATACAAGATATAACCGCTAAGGGCACAACTCTACATTTGTAGGTTGCCTAGACTATGTCTTCAGTGGAAAGCACACGTGGCCTTTGATAATGAGCAGCGACTTGGTAGTTTCTTATCACCTTCCAGCTTTGAGTGTAGGTCATTTTAGTTTGTATCTAATATATAGCCTACAACAGACAAAATTTTGTTTTCTGCCAATAGATGCTCTCAAATCCCATAACATAGCACTTTACTGAAACACAGCTAGATATCATTTTTGTTGGTGGATTCATATCTGCCAGCTCTTTTCAACGTTATGTATATCATAAATAAAATTGCTAGAGAGATGTGGCCTGAAGAAATCTAAAACAATTGCCTTTCCATTTTAAACAAAATTTCCCACTGGTCAACGCTTTATTTCTTCCAATTCAATTCCATTTCTTTCAGATTATGGCCTATGGACTAAGGCTGCATTTGGGACTTCTCTCTTTATCTACTCGCTTGAGTTTTCTCTTGTAAGAAGCTAGTGAAGATGATTCTCATTTTGCCATGTGAGGCTGACACCTTTGCTGATAAGACAAGCAGCTCTGGGCTAAATCCTGTCTGAACCACTTCCCGACAATGAGCTGGTCAAGAACAAATTTCCTAATCTCTCTGAGGTACTCACAACTAATGTGATTTAAGTGAGATGAAGTATCTTGAGTGGGTTTAAACTGCTGTAAGTAACAAATGATCATAGAATCAATGGCTTAAACAATAAACATTCATTTCTTCACAGTTTTAGACATTCAAAGTCAGAGATTAGGGTACAACTGTGGCTGGGTTCTCGGAAGGGATCTTTCCTTTTCCGGGCTATACACTGACAACTGACTCCTCCCCTATTGTCACATAGTGGAAAGAGTGTAAAAGAACTCTCCGGAAAAAGAAAAAAAAAAGAACTCTCCGGGATTCTTCTTATAAAAGTATGGATCCCTTTGATAAAGTTTCTAGCTTCATGATGCAATATCTTTGTAATAGTTTAATATGAAGCGTTTACAACAAACCTCATTCAATGGTTATTTCCTAATGCAATATTCATTGGTGGGGCTTTTCGAAAGTGACTGGATCATAAGGATTCTGACCTCATGTTCAATTAATCAATGGATCAATCTATTGGCAGTTTTTTTATTTGAAAATTGTTTTATTGTGAAAATACTATACAGAGGGGTTACAATTACATGGGCCAGATAATGAGTACATTTCTTATCAAGCATTGTAGCCTCCTCCTTTGTTTCCCCTTCTCATCCCATCCTCCCCTCGCCCCCCCCCACCAAAGACTCCCCCCCCCCACCAAAGTTGAAAAGTTCATTTTCCACATAACGACTTGTACGTCTCATTGTTGCAATGGGTCCACCTGTATCCTTATTTAAACGATTTGTTTTTGCCCTTCCCCTCCACAAATTATAACAACATCAAATACAGTGAAAGCAGGAGTTATACCATGGGGGAGGGACATACAAAGCAACAAAGAAATAATCTTATAAATGTGTTAGAAACAATCGCATGAAAGAAAAAAAACATTTGAATGCATATCTTAGGGTTCATTTCCCTAACATCAACTTATCTGACCTTTTCTGCTTGTCTCAGACATATACTAGATATTGAAAATAAGGGAAACCATGGGACCTATGTTTCTTTGGGCCTGGCTTACTTCACTTAATATAATTTTTTTTCCAAGTCTTTCCATTTCCTAACAAATGGGACAATGTCATTCTTTCTGATGGAGGCATAGAATTCCATTGTGTATATATACCACATTTTCTTGATCCATTCATCTACTGAGGGGCATCTGGGTTGGTTCCATATCTTAGCTATGGTAAATAAGGCTGCAATAAACATAGTCGTGTTGATAGCTTTAGTGTGGTCTTGTTTGTAAACATTTGGGTAAATGTCAAAAAGTGGGATTGCTGGGTCATAGGGGAGCTCTAGGTGAAGTCTTTTCAGGAACCTCCATACTACTTTCCAAAGTGGTTGAACAAGTTTACATTCCCACCAACAATGCAGTAAGTTTCTCTTCTGTCCACATCCCCTCCTGCTTCTGTTGTTATTAGAGTTCTTGATTTTAGCCATTCTAACTGCGGCGAAGTGGTATCTCAATGTTGTTTTGATTTGCATTTCTTTTATGGCTAGAAAGGTTGAGCATTTCTTCATGTATCTATTGGCCATCCTTCTTTCCTCTTCAGAGAAGTTTCTCTTTAAGTCTTTAGTCCACTTACTTATTGGGCAGTTGTTTCTTTGAAGATTTGTTGTTGGGGGATTTAATTTTTTGAGTTCCAGGTATATTTTAGGTATGAGACCCTTGTCTGTTTTATGGCTAGTGAAGATCTTCTCCCAATCTGTGGGCTTTCTATTGATCTTGCTAGCTATGTCCTTTGCCATGCAGAAGCTCTGCAATTTCATGCAATCCCATCTGTCCAACCTTTCTTTGATTTGTTGTGTTTCTGGGTCTCTTTTAAGAAAATTTCGGCCTGTGCCAAGGAGACCTAGGGTTTCTCCTATTCCATCCTGTAATAGTTTCAGAGTGTCTGCTTTGACTCCAAGGTCTTTGATCCATTTGGAGTTGATTCTGGTGCAGGGTGATATATATATAAGGATCTAGCTTTAGTTTTCTACAAGTAGTTAACCAATTTTGCCAGCACCATTTACTGAAGAGGCTGTCTTTCTTCCATTCTATTTTTTAGCTCCCTTATAGAAGATTAGATGGTTATAGGTCTGAGGGTTCATTTCTGGGTTTTCAATTCTATTCCATTGGTCCTGAGGTCTGTTCTTATGGCAGTACCAAGCTGTTTTGTTTACCAGGGCTTTGGAGTAGAGTTTGAAATTTATATTGATATTCCTCCAGCACTGTTCTTTCTGTTGAGGATCATTTTTGCTATTCGGGGTCTTTTATTGTTCCATATGAATTTTTGGATTGACTCTTCTATTTCCTTGAAGAATGAGGTTGGAATATTGATAAGTATTGCATTGAATTTGTAGATAGCCTTGGGAAGTATTGCCATTTTCACAATGGCATGAGAGTTTTTGCCACTTTCTAAGTTCTGTTTTGATTTCCTTTTTCAAGTTTTTAAAGTTTTCATCATAGAGGTCCTTCACTTCTTTGGTTAAGCTACTTCCTAGGTATTTTATTTTTTGTGGGGCTAGTACAAATGGAGTTGCTTTCCTAATTTCAGCCACACTTTTCTCATTGTTGGCATACAGAAAAGCCATTGATTTTTGAGGGTTAATTTTACTTTGCCAGAGTTTTGAATCAGCTTGAGTAATTTGGGAGTGGAGCCTATGGGATTCTTTAAATACAAGATCATGTCATCTGCAAAGAGGGAGAGTTTTACTTCTTCTTTCCCTATTTGGATCCCCTTTATGTTTGCATCTTGTCTTATTGCTGTAACTAGGCATTCTAATACAAGATTGAAGAGAAGTGGAGAGAGTGGACATCCTCGTGTCATTCCTGAGTTAAGAGGAAATGGCTTTAGTTTTTCACCATTAAGTATAATGCTGGCTGTAGGTTTGTCATATACAGCCTTTATTGTATTGAGTAATGTTCCATGGATTCCTAATTTTTCCAGAACCTTCATCATAAAGGATCTTGTCAAATGCTTTTTCTGCATCTATTGAGATAACCATGTGGTTCTTACTCTTGCTCCTGTTGATGTGATGAATAATAGTAATTGATTTGCTTATATTGAACCAGCTTTGCATCCCTGAAATGAATCCTGTTTGATTGTGGTGTATGATTTTTTGGATGATTTGTTGAAGTCGATTGGCCAGAATTTTGTTAAGAAGTTTTTGCATCAATGTTCATCAAAGAAATGGGTCTATATTTCTCTTTCTTTGATGAGTCCCTGCCTGGTTTTGGGATGAGGGTTATGATGGCTTTATAGAATGAGTTCGGTAGTGAACTTTCTCTTTCAATTTCATTGAAGAGTTGGAAGAGTATTGGTGTGAGCTCTGCTTTGAAGGCCTTGTAGAATTCCGCTATAAAGCCATCTGTTCCTGGGATTTTCTTAGATGGGAGGTATTGGCAGATTTTTAACTTAATGGACTATTAAGAATTGGTGGAAATTATGAAAGCCTTGGCCTGATTGAAGGGCAGTCAAAATCATTTACATATAACACATATTTGTTGGATTATATGTAAATGAGTATCTTCAGCAATCAGCACCCTTAGTGAAAGATCAACACTTTAGTATCATAAATGTCTCTATAATATTGTGAGGATTAATTGTTCAGGTTAAAGAACCAGACAACATAAGTGAACTGATCTCCTCATTCAGTTTGCATGCTAATTCTAACACTCTGAGAGAGTTCGTAGTGATAGGAACTAGGCTCACTGTTCACAAAAACAGGAAAATTATGAGGTTGTTATTATTCTCCTTTAGCTTCACTTTGTGAAGTGAAATAACTTACCCAAACAACTCAAAGCTAAAAAGTGGCTGAGTTTGCAGGTCAATCAATCTAATTTCAAAATTTTCATTTAACTTCATGGAAAGATGCTATGGGTTATGACTTGAACTTCTTAGGAATAGAGATCCTCTGGGCTACCTACAACAAATGTCTTAGAGGAAACAAACAGGTAGGAATAAGCGTTTGTGTAGAGCAGCCTCAAAGCCACTGAGAGAGAGCCTTCAGTGTTCAGAATGCATTTGTCTACCAATACAAATGGAGGTAAACTTGAAATGTGGCTTAGTGGTAGAGTGCTTGCCTGGCATGCCTGAAGCCCTGGGTTTGGTTCCTCATAAAGCCAGAAAAAGCCAGAAGTGGCACTGTGGCTCAAGTGGTAGAGTGCTAGCCTTTAGTAAAAGAAGATCAGGTAGAGTATACAGGTGCTAAGTTCAAACCCCAGGACTGGCAAAAAAAAAAAAAATAGGAGATAGATCTACTGTGAAGCCTGGGAGAGAAGCTATGTCTAAAGTGATTTTGGTTCATAACATGCAAGGTCCCAGATGCACAGACTTTGTTCACACTATAAACTTTGACTTGTTCACATTATAAACTGTGCTCGGCTCTGTATTAGGTGCCCAATAAACATTTGTTGGTTGAATTAATAAATGATATAAAATATTTAAAACTTGAATTCTGATTTTTGAGAAAGTATTTGGCTCAAGAAAAAAGGCCTCCAATTGCTGCTTGCCCAAGTACATAGGCATTTTGCTTAATTAATACTACTGAAGAACAGCCAGAAAGCATGGTGTAGATAGATGCTTTTTATATCCTTTTAGGCTTAGCTATGTAAAACAAACCCTTATAAGGTTATTTATTTCCTGCTGGATCTTTGGTCTGCACAGTAGAAAAACACAAAATCAAAAACCAACCCCCTAAATGTAGTGTACAAATTTAAACCTTTAAATGGAAGCAGAATGTTCTTTACCAAAGTTGGAAATGATTGCATCAAATTGGGTAAAAACAGGACAAAAAACAGCTGAATCTATTGAAACGCATTTCTTCACTGATGGTTTCTGCATTTGTACAAACTATAGTTCAGAAACGCAGATATGTCTAATTGCATAAAGAAGAGTCAAATTCCATGCTAATTTCCAAGTCTTCCTCTAGGCTACTCAACATTGGCCACCATCTCTTACAGAGCATTTGTTTCTCATGTCTCCTTGGCCTGTCAACGTTTCTTATTTATGCGTCAGCCTAGTGGGTTTCAAGTCGGGTGGGAAGAGAAAGGACAGTTGAAGGATCAGGAAAGTTTGTTTTTGAAGAGATTGTTGTTTTCAGCTTCCTGTTAACCTTTCACCTTTTCACATCTGACCTGGAGATTGTCTTTTCATTTTGTATCAGATGGCTCTTTCAGGTGTAGGTAGCATCTTACCGCTTTACAAGAGGTGTGTATTTTACATAGATTTTACATCTTAAAAAAAATCTTTTTTTATTGTTTTCTTGAGAGACAAAAATCTTTTCTTTGTTTTTTTTTTTCATATTCAACACATAGTCAATAGTGTAGACAATGTAAGACTTAAAAAAAAGTTCTCCCAAGACATCAGGAGGCGGGGCAGCTTGTCACTGCTGAGTATTTAACTAGAATATTAATGAAGGGAAAAGCCTCAGTATTATTGTGGTTACTGCAGCCTTTTAAAACTTCACAGCTCAAGACAACATGTTTTACATTACTGTTTACCTCCTCGAAGGAAATGGTTGTTTTAAGGCAACATCATGAGACCCAGTCTCATTATGCGCTACCATGACGGCGCTCGTATCTCCTGGAAATCTGAAATGCTTTAAACATAGCCACATATTTCCCTGGTGAGAATGTCTTTGTGCAATGTTGCCCAGTGCAACTGCAGCCGCAGCCTGAGGTTGATTATTTACCAGAAGCCTCTGTTAATTGCTAAAATAATATGCCACCTTCTTTTGGATAGGTATGACCATACACAATCGGGGATATTGAAAACTTTCGATGTAGTAGCTACAATGGTAGAGGTTTTGGTTTTTGTCTTTGGTAAAAGTTGGAGAAGGACTTAAGTTTTTCTGCCTTTTCTGCATCTTAGTCCCTGTGCTCTCCCTTTTAATTAATTTATTTTTTTCTGCAAGAGCAGGTAGGGTAGATGATAAGAACTGAGACTTGGACAGAGGAGTGGTTTTTGTCAGGGCTCTTTTCATACCTGTTGGCATTAACCTGCGTCTTACTGAGAATATTTGTGGTGGTCTGTGGGACAAGTTAGAAATTTTAGACAGTAGTTATTCCAGGAACAGCCTCAACCAGTGAGTGAGGGGAGTTTGGGGGAGGAAATACCCCACCTCAGGGCTTCTTAGCCAGGGTCCTATGTCTCCCTTTGGCCCCTGGTTACTAATGGGCTATAGAAAGCACATTTTTTATTTCTTTCCTTTCCCGGCTCCAACTCCTTGATTGGTATTTCTAGGGTTCATCTCCCAACTCCTCTACTCATACTTGAACAATATGATCTATTTTTGAAGGAATCTGGAAATACCCAGAAAAGGTCCATGATATTCAGTGTAACTAATCACACCTGAGATATACTGAACCAGTTCTCAGCCTGCCATGAAGAAACCTTTTGCCCCCCCCCCTTTTATTTTTGTCTTTTATAAAATAGACTTCATAGCTGGGTGCTAGTGGCTTACGTCTGTAATCCTAACTACTCAAGAGACTGAGATCTGAGGAGTGTGGTTCAAAGCCAGCCAGGGCATCAAAGTCCATAAGACTCTTATCTCCAATTAACCACCAGAAAACTGGAAGTGGTGCTGGGGCTCAAGTGGTAGAGCCTAACCTTGAGCTGAAGAGCTCAGGGACAGCACCCAAGGCCAGAGTGCAAGCCCCACAACCGACAAAGAAAAAGAAGAAAAAAAAAAAGAAAAATAGACTTCATTTTTTAGAATGGTTTCAAATTCATAGCCAAACTGAGCTGAAAGTAGAAGGAATTTCCATATACTTCCTACCTCCACCCCAATACTGTCTTCCCCTCTGTCCACATTGAGCATCAGAATGGTACATTTGTGACTTGGTCCTTTTTTTTTTTTTCAGTCATAGGGCTTGAACTCTGGGCCTGGGCACTGTCCCTGAGCTCTTCAGCTCTACCATGCACATGCTCTACCAGTTGAGCCACAGCGCCCCTGCCCAGAGTGGTACATTTGTTATGGCAGTAGAACCTACTCTGGTACATTGTTACCACCGGAAGCCTAGATTTCATCAGGAATCATTTTGGTGCTGTATATTCTATGTACTTTCACAAATGTTGAGTGATATGTCTCCTTCCTTCCTCCTTTGCCTTTTCTTAACTAGCAGTTGCAGGGGTTTTCAACAATCTCAAATTAATATTTAAATCTCAACCCTTTAGCCTTATATCTTGAGCTGTTGCCAAGCTGGAGTGCCTGGTGATAGTTTGCCACATGTCATCTGCCTTGTGCCGGTGGGAAAGCCATTGCTAGGCAGGTCTTGCTGGTGGCCCTGCATACCTAAAATTGTAGGTATTGTCATATGTCTTGGGATCTCTAGTTGAGACAGGCTATGTAAATATTATCTATTATTATTACTAATAATTACTGGCAGCTGTAACAGTGATAAAGCTAGCATGCTCTGAGTCCCAGATGGGATCCTTCTGGGCCTTTGCATTCACAATGATGTGAACTGCAGTGAACTTGACGTGTCAGACTGCATCTCCATGCAGAAAACAAAATCCCTGTTGCTCTGAGATGATGGCCTGTTGTGTTTTACTGCAACTCAGTCCTCATTTGCACTTCCGAGAAATTTCTTTTTTTCCCCTCTCCCTGCTCCTTTTCTTTTTTAAAAATGTAGAATGGAGTAATCAGCCATCGTTCTTGGTGGGAGGTCCCTTGTGTTCTGCCCTAGATTTTCAAGCTGGCTGTCGGGCCAGATTGTAGATGGAGAATTTTTTTTTTTAATTTATTGTTGTTGTTTTTAGTTAGCAATTTTCTTTCTCTTCTTTTTCCTGTTTTCTTCTTTCATCTCTTCTAAATCATAGGGCTCCCAGCTGTACTGCTTCAAAAACCCCAGATCTTCCCTGCTGGGATGAAAGCAAAGGTATTATCCCTAGTGATAGTCCCTAGACCACCACTGTTCCCAAGGAAGCAGGAATCTGTGCTGGCTGTGTGGGTAGGGGTGACTTTCGGGATCTCTCAATGAGTTTTATGCTCCTTTTTTATGCTGTCTTTGAGCATTGGGACAGTATTATTTATTCTTAAAGGGTTCTATTTTATTTCATTTAAAGGAAATTGCATCGAGTGATGCATTCATTGGCGAATTCATCTTGTCAGTGACCTGGTCCCCTTACTGACTCTAAGGGCTGCTCCTGGTATCTGGAGATCACTGGAAGCCTTTGCTAAATGAACAAATAGATAAAAAGCTAAAAGGCCCATTTGCTTTCATCCAGGGATTAAAAAAAGACAAAACCCTAAGACCAAGCCAGGAAAATAGTTTCTTAACAGCTACAGAGCCAAGATCTAGCTGGAAATCCTGAAGAAAATGCTTGAAAACTATAACATGCCATAATGTGGTAAGCTGGGAAAGGGAGTATGCTGATGTAAGAATGGACTGGGGAAATTGACACAGTGATTCACCTAAGGACGAAGCTCAGGCCTGTGACAGTATTCACTGAATCTACCAGGCCATGTAAGCCAGCTTCAGGGTTTTTTAATGAGCTACTTTACAGCACATAAAAGCATCTCCAATTTGTTTTCAGTCCAGTTTCCACTTAAGTACTCACTACCCAGCTGAATATTTCATTGACTATCCTTCAAACAGTGATTCTTTCAAATCGTGTTGTTTTCTTATAAAGTTATATTTTTACTGACTGCTACCCTACCTAAAGAAGGCAGTGATTTTTTACACAAATATTGGTTTCAATGAAATATAGTTGGAGGAATGGTCACCAGTCTTGAAGGTAGGAGCTATGGACATAGAAGGATATTAAAAAAAAAAGTCTGGGGCTGAATATGTACAAAATGAAGAAGTGGCTTCAGTAAGACCACTTTATTGGAGTGGGGTGGGCTCTTGTGATTCAGATTAAGGACCAGGTGCCAAGGCTTAGAATGCCAATTAGAGAAGGAAAAATGCATTAGTTATTACTTCAGTCTGGCAGGCTCTAGACAGACACATAATAATGACATTGCTGTACTCATAAGCTAGGTACATGCTGAGGACTAAGTTCAATTTTAAGAATCCATCCTTCTTCCCAGGTGGACTTATTTCCTCTACTGCACTGTTTCTCATTTATAAAATGGCAATGCATTCTTGAAAAAAAAAACCAAAAAAAATCTCAATATCCTGGTCAAATAAGTTTTGGAAAGGTAGTGCTCAACAAAGTTAAATAGGTTGCGTGAAGATGGAACTTTTTGAAATCTTCGCTATGGTAATATTCTTAGGGAATTTCAAAGAGCAGCTATTTGCTGTTGCGTATTCCAAGCTTCTATGATCCTGGAGTACTTTTTGGCAGAGCATTTAGGAGGATTCTAGTTCAGAGAAGCATATCTCTGGAAATAATCTTTTGATGTTCTCCCAGCGTTCAGCCATTTGAGATTTCAATGTCTCCTTGGCTCCCTTGGGTAAATGTGTCCTGTTTTGAGAATTGGAATTCTCATGGAAACTCTTTTTTTTTTTTTAAACTACATTTATCTTTTTGCATTTATAGAAGGAGCTGTTCTGTTATGGTTATCTGTTAGTATAGAAACTTCAGGACATCCAAATACTACTTAGAAATTATTTTTTAAATTATTCTTAAGTAGTTTTACAAAGAAGTTGCAATTCAGCATGTCCATTTGTTAGTACAATTCATATTGATCAGCGTTACCCCTTGCATCATTCCCCCATCTCTCCCAATTGCACTCATCCCCTTAATTTACCTGATTCCATTTGCATATACATACATTGAATATTATGACTATGTTCATCACCCTTCTCTTCATTCGCCTGCCCTGCTCCCCTTGAGTTTACCCTCTCCACAACTCAAGTGCTAAAGACTTTAACATCCAAATAGGCCAAAATTTTTAATCAATCAATTAAACAAACAACCAGAGAGCTGCACCATTGACTTTCCTCCAATTTCCTCCTTAAAGCTCTCAGGAGTAATCTCTGTTCCCATAATTGGAACAGAGCAGGTGTGGCCCAGTGGTTTTAGTGTCTTTGTATAACTCAGGGAAAGGAATTCTCTTTTCTGAGAATCTTTTGCATTTATCAGAATGAAAAGGAGCTTAGAGAAGATGATTTTTTATTTATATTTTGCTTCTTTTACCATACTTGCTTTGTAGCTTGTACAATGCAGAAATAGGATTGCTAAAAAAGACCCGGGGAGATTACAGAAAAATCAGGCTTTCTAAATAGTGAACCTATTTTTTCCATAGTCCAGTTGCTGGGACTTGAAGACAAGGAAAGATTTCACCTGACTGATTGGAAAACAAAACAAAACCAAAACAACCAGGCTGAAAGAAGAGGCTTGTCTCACTCCTGCTCTGTGGGAGGTCCTCCTGGTATAATCTTATTTCCTGGCAGAGGGAGGAAGTGCCAGAAAACTAGCCTTTTAATTTTGTTATCAGTGATGGGGAAGCTATGGTTGAATTTTGGTTTGGTTTTAAAAGGAGTGATTAGCATCTCTCTAAGAAGGTCAGAGAGAGCTGCTTCAGGGTAGTGGGAAGGGATGAAGGGGCAGATTTGACATCAATGTCACTACCTCCCAAGGAGTCCCCAGAGGGCTTGGAAGTCCACCAAAGCAGGAATTCCCAATGCACGTGGTGAGGAAATTGAAATGAACTGGGTGGGTTGTGTTTGGAGAATGGCATTGTAGGACATTGTTGACTGAACAGGAAGACTTAGGTTGCCAGGAGTCTATTAGAAGCAGGAGTATCATGAATTGGAATATCTGAGCTGGGTTTGGTATCTGTGCCTTTCACAGATAATCAGTTTACTTGTGGAACCCCCAATATAGTATAGTCCTTTCGGGATCTGATAAATAGTTGCCAAATGAAAACAAAAATTAAAGTTCTGATGTTGCAACTTTCTGGTTTAGAGATGGGTGAATCACCTTAAGGCCTTTGTGTCTCTCTTTCCTTTTTTACCTCTCCTGTCTCCCATTAACAATCTGATAATACATCAGAACATCCTTTTGTTCTTCAATCTGGCAACTTTAACATCTTTGTAATGATAAAGATAAACCTGGTGTTCCAGGGCTTTGGGGAACAATGGTGAGACCACAAATGTCCTCTGCTCTTTGACACAGACGCCACACTAGGGTGAGACCCCGTTGGCTAAACTTGTAGCAACAATTTGATAAACCAGTTACTGTAGACTCTGCTGCCAGATGCCCTTGGGAGAAACTCATCTGTGATGTGGTTTTTGAGAACATTCTGGTTTTTCATGGCATTTCCTCCTCTGAATTCCAATAGCACCTTCTTTGTACTTTTCTTACATCACCTAGCTTGGGAAAGTGCAAAGGGTTCAGAGCTGGAATTCCTGGATTCAAAATGGCTTGCTGTTTCCTTTTTGAGTGTCCCCAGGAAATTCATCTGTTGTACCAGCTCCAGGGCTCTTCCTTTTAAAATAGGCATGATAAGAATCTTCTTATCTCACCCCATTTTCCTAAGAATTAAACATGATAATAAATGAGGAAATGCTTCACGAGTCACAAGGAACTTGCAAATATTAGTTATGATGGTGGTTTGTCCTTTCGTAGGTAATTTTAGATATTCCTGACAGATTGCTCATATCTTGAAAGCAGGGGTCCATAGATGATCATTAAAAAACAAAACAAAAACTGCCCCCAAACCAGTTATACTCTCTAGCCAAGAGATTTATATTAAAAATTGCTTATTGGAATAGTATCCAGATAGAGCTAACCAATTAATAAGTCTTAATGTGGGAACAACCTTCCTTTGCTAGTTCAGAAAAAGTTTTAGAAATAAGAAGTTGTCCTTAGAAAACTGGAAAACTGAGGTGGAGGAGAGAATTGGAGAAGGATAAGTAAAGTCTTTGTCATTCCTTCAGACTAAGAAAAGAAGGACCAGAGGCCCCTGGAAAGGCTCCTGAGAGTGAACACCTTGGTTGTGGATGATAAAGTTTGCATGTAAACTGATCAGGAACACATCAGAGGTCAGAATCCCTGGGCTTGGAAGCCAGCAGTATCCAATGAGAGGAATAACCTGAAGATCTGAAAGACCCAAGGCTTGCTCGCCATGGACATTTTAAAGAGATTTAAAGGGTCATTTGCTCAGGGCAGAAGCCTATATTCCATCCTGCCAGCAATCAGGGATAAAGTGGGAGAGCTGAGGCAGCTTCATTTATGTGGCTGAGTTCCATCCCCTTGTAAGCAGGCATTTGGAAAACCTGATGAGTTTAGAAAAGCATTTGCAAGGCCATAGAGTTGTCTTTCCAGTTTTAATGAAGGTCAGGGTGATCTATTAGAGAGCCGAGTTGCTCAAGTGTTCCTCCGATCTTGCAAGGCAACTCAGGGATGGTTTAATCTTTGATGACAGTCACTCCCTGGAGCTCTGAACCAGGCACAACCAGACCTCATTAAAGAACTGCCCTGTCCCTGTCTCTGTCTGTCTGAGTAGCTCTTTCTTCTTTTTCTAGAGATTGTTTCTGTATCTGTGGCATTATCCTTTGTGTCTGTGGTTGGCATCTCTGCCTGGGAGTTCTCTCTTTGTGGGTTTGGGTGTGGCTGTAAAGACAAAGATGAACATCTTCCTGGCTGCCTTCCAACTGCCTGTCTTCTTTCAGTGCCCAGAAAACACCTGTGGGAAAGTCACTGACAACGAGACGGCTCTGGGAGGGAGAAGAGCCTCTCTCAATCTCCTTGCCCAAGCTTTTGCTATCTTCTTCAGGCTTTGTACTCACTAATCTCACAAGGTATTCACACTCGTGTCTTTGTCTCAGAGGCTGTACCTTCCCTTGCTGAGTTTGGCCTATTCATTGAGTTGTTTCTGCTGTTTGGGTTTTTGCCCATTTGTCTAAGCTAATGATTTCCACCCATGATAAGCTCACAACTGCAGAGATCGCCTCGGATTTGACTGCTGCTATCATAATGAGCATCTTAAGGGCAGGGAGGGGGTATAGACACATTGGCATCCATAGGTCCTAACCATGATGTTGCTGCTTCAGGACAGTTCAGGGTTGCTACTCAATAAAGATTAGGGGATTGGAAATTGAATAATGCCAGGGTTATATGTGTGCCAGGAAAGTAGGAATTAGAGCTCATGAATCATGAATGTGTTCATTAAAGACCCAGCTGGAAATTCAGTGGTCACATGAGTGGAAACTTGCTGACATAAGCTAAGACGAGTTTCTGCTTTGCTTTTGATTCTCTTATCTTTGGTGAGACCCACATTTCGAGTGGTAGCAAATACTCGGGATCTAGAAGCTCTTTTCATGAAATGTTTGATCTCAGCAGCTGAAACCAGGTTCTGAATAGCGATGACTTTGGGAGGCCCAGTGGCTGCCCAGGAGTCCATGTGAAGCCTTGCAATTGTGTTGGGTAATCTTTTCCATAGTTTCTTTGCTGGCTCAATAATTTCCTTTTCAGCTGTGTATTTCCCCCTAATAAATCTGCCTTTCTCTCTAGTAAATCTGCTCATTATGTTGTGTACGCATAGTTCTTTTAATTTCTGACTAGCTCAATTACTCCTTAGAACATTGTATAATTTCTATTGTGAATGAAAGACAGACTGGAAGGCATTTGCCTTCCTATCTTCTCTGAGCTAATGCTACCCTGTCAGCACATCAATAATTCATGGCCTCTTTTGTTTGTTTGTTTGTTTGTTTGGAAATGAATGAAGGTAATAATGCTGGCGTTTGACCCTACCTCATGTACTCGTTCTTACACAAGCCTTAAGGACTCATCATAAGGGATACTGGATGACAAGGAGAAGCCTATTAATTCTGGCTCCTCTCTCTATGTCCAGAAATGACGGTGATGGAGGGAACCTAAAGGTCCCATTTATAATGATGGGCAAAGATGGAGAGTTAAAAAGAAGTATTGTAAGTAAATACTTTCTAAAGTTTTCCTAGGCATGGGCTTCTCTTTATCAATCTAATGTTTAAGAAAGTAGCTTATAACCTGGGCTCTAGTAGCTAATTGTAGCTTCTCAAAAGGCTGAGCTCTAGAGGGTGTTGGTTTGAAACCACACAAGCAGAAAAATCTGAGAAGCTCCATCTTCAAAATAATTAGCAAAAATCAGGGTTGGAGGTGTGGCTTCAGTGACAGAGGGCCAGCCAAGCAAGCAAGCTGAGAAAGTGCAGTGCTTTGAGTTCAAAAAGAAGAAGAAGATGGAGACGAAGACGACAACGAAGAAGAAAGCAAGTGCCGATGTTTTGATCAGTTCAAAATGTGATTTAGATTAGTTTACTTTAATGTTTACTAAATGAATATTTATTGTAATCCCAGACCATTTATTGGTACTGAGTAGATATAGCTATACGACACAGCCTCAGTCTAACAAACTCACCAGAAACTTTGTCACTAAGTCTGAAGATTTTTTCCCCCTGCCTCTTAACATGGTCTGAAAGAATCTAGGCTTTAGACTGAGGGTACAGCACAAGCGCTTGTTACTGATATTTATTATTAATAAGTACTTTATTTCCTATTTGTGTTCTTGTGCAAAATTGTTTACAGGACTTAATCTCAATCTAATTGTTTATGTAAAAGCATCCTTTGTATGGGTGTGCATACATAAACATATTTAAATAGTTTTCAATTAGAGTTCTGGAAAAGAATACGTATAAACTCTAATTATGACATGGTTAGATCTGGCAAGAATGTTTTTCTCATGTTCACCTGTGCCACTGATGTGCGATTCTTCCTTCTCTGGTTCAGCTTGAATATCACTTGTTTTCTTCAACCCAAGCCCTTCTCCACCTCCTAAACATTAACTTGTTTGAGCATATCCTGACATTTAGCTTGTATTTTATTGTTATTATCTCTCATCTCTGCTTTTCTATTAGCCCAGTGTGAGGCTCAAGCTAAAGTATCATTACCTAGACTTTTGTGCTCTGGGAGATCTAGCTTAGTACCTCACACATACTGAATAAAGACCTCCTATTTGCTAATAGGTTTTGCTTTATTCTACTTGAAGTGTTGGTTACCCATACTAATTAACACCCAAGGCAAAACATGTGAGGGTTACTTGTGCTGATCTAAGAAAAATAAAAATCAAAGCGAGCCCTTGAAATCTAAGAGCCTAAAACCTCATCTTGATAAGGGGCAGAGAACAGTTTTATGAGCTCAGTCTTCATTCAAGATTTTGGCTTCCTCTTCGTGAACTGGCACTGTACCATACCACAGAAAAATTTGTTTACTTCCTAGGACCCTGGGCTGGGGGCACAATGGCACCAATGCTGGCTTTTGTCATTTTTCATGTTTGGCAACTGAAGCTGTTCCAAATAAAATCTTATTTGTAAAGAAAAAGTTTAAAATGACCACTGAAAAGACATTCTGTTTTGAGTACGGAATATATCTTTCTTGCTTGTTTTCCACATCCAGATTGACAGAATTGCTGGCTTATTGGTGCTTGGCTCTCCGCTGTTCAGCATCTCATTGGAACAATTAAAAGACACAGAAAAGTCAAAGGCAGTGTTGTTCAAGCTGAGCGTTTCCTGGGAACCACTGGGGATTCTTGGATGTGTGTATCAAACAGGCTTAGACCATATGCAGGCAAATAACCATGCATTAAACAAATTTCCAATTTCCACATAATCTCTCTTGGAAATCTTTTTCCTTTTGTTTTTCAAAGACACGAAAAGAAAGATCCAGTGCCACTGAGCATCTGTCATCTTCAGTCGCTCAGTGATGAGATAATGTGAGTCAGGGAGAGATGGAGATTGGGGTGGCAACCAACTCCTTTCCATGTTTTCTAGCCCATGTAAGCTACTGCTTTTTGGTTCTGGTATGTGCTGTATGCTTACAGCCACATTACCCCCCCCACACACATATATACCTTTTTTTCTCTCTCTCTCTCCATATATGTGTGTGTGTGTGTGTGTGTGTGTGTGTATGTATATGTATATATATGTATATACACATATACATCTTTACATACACATGTATATACACATATACACACATACACATGTATATATTTGACAACCTAGAGCAAAATCTTTTCTTTTAGGATTGTTGGGAAGAAAGGTGAAGGGAAATCTGATATTCCCTTTAAAATCAGACCTTCTGTCCATATCTTTACTTTCAGAAACTTTCAGAGCTGGAAATCAATGGAGTATCCAATTGTTCCTTTTGTCATGGAATCAGAGCCTTTGGAATTTATTTGTGGCCACAGAGATAATCCTTTTCATAGAAAGAATGAGCTACAACTAATTCCCAGCTAAAGCATATTATCGCTTACTGCTCCCCTCCTTTTCCCATTACATGTTACAGAGTACTCTTTACTGAGAAATGAACTAGCTTTTTCCCGTGACTTTGTAGTATTGTGTTTTAGATTTTGAGGTTGTTAAATTAAATTAAGTCTGGCCTAATGCTTCAGAGTTCTTGTCTGAAGGAGACTTGGGTTATTACCAAGCTCATCCAGGCTATGAAGGAAAGATCTCTGATCAGGTTAAATTGCATATGTTTGCCCACAAACCTACATTTGCATTTGCATCTTAGCCAGTCTTCATTTCTTGGAAAGCGTTTTTCACACATGCTGAGCCTTGGTGGGAAAATATAAACTCCTGGCTTTGAAGGGTGCCGTGTATGCAAATGTGAAATGTGGTAGGATAAAATGTATTTCCCCACTGGGCCAAGTTTGGCTTTCTAAATTTCTCATTTCATTTGGCGTCCATGCCTTTCGCTATTCTGAAAAATGTACATAAATGGTGGGGTAGGGTTTATCTGAATAATTGTTTTCCTGTATAGATAGGCAATGTGGACATGGGCACCAGTGAGCTTCCATGTTAATTGAATATAGGCTTTGAGCCTGTCAGGGAGCAGCTTGGCTACTTCTAGTAGAATACGCTTATGTGGATTCAGCACTTTAAAGGCTCTTCCAACGTTAAAAAAAATAAAATCTATAAGCAGTATATAAAGATCAAAGCAGTAGAAGTGGTTTAGTCAATCTTATCCCCCCACCCAGCCCCAATTTAACTGAACTATAAAAAGTGCAAAAAAGATGAGAACAATGATTATTAAAGGGTATAACCTGGTCAAGAATGTCATATGACAAACATGGCCACTCAGAAACTATGAGTTCTAGTGAGTCCTCTTAGGAAGTCCTCACAAGGGTCTGCAACTATGGCTATAACCATAGAAAACAACAACATAATCACGTGTCATAAAATTCATTTATGCAACAAAATAAACCAGTAAAAATGGAGAACCAACTCTGAGATGAGAATTTTTCATAATCTTCTCCCTTTTCCTCTTCCCTCCTTTCCTCTGTTCCTCCTCCTCCTCCCCTTTCTCCCTTGCTCCTTTCCTCCCTCCCTTTCTTCCTTTCTTTGCTTTGACTGGGGTTTGAACTCAGGGATTGGGTACTGTCCTTTAGCTTTTTCATTCAAGTCTGGCACTCTACTACTTGAAGCACCTCTAATTCCAGCTTTTTGATGGTTAACTGGAGATAAGGGTCTCATAGACTTTCCTGCCCAGTCTGGCTTTGGACCACAATCCTCAGATGTCAGACTCCTGAATAGCTAGGATTACAGGTGTGAGTCACCAGTGATGTCTAACTAGAATAATATTTCTGACCATTAACTATGATAATCTTGAGTGTCTATGTATGTAGGACTTTTCTCTATTGAGTTTAAATTACTTTCAAAGTTGGGCACTAATTGTTGATCTAGGCAAGTAAGACAAGAGGGTTACATTAGTTGTTCATGTTACGAGGTTCTGTTTGAGTAAAGAAAGTGAGATTTATATTCTAGACACAGAATTTAAGGAAAGTGCCTAGAAAGCTTCTATCATATAGCAGGTGCTCAGGGGAGTAGTTAGTGACACATTTAGACAGAATCTCTGTTATCATGAGGCAGATAGTTAAAATAAAGCACTAATAAAACAAAATAGGCACAAAACTACTACTACTACTACTACTTCTACTACTCGCAATACAGTGAAGGTTCTTAATGGCCCAGACAGGGAGAAATTGGTGTAGACTGTAGCCTTGGGAATAACCTTACACAACCGGAAGGACCTGAACAAGAACTGAGGTTCGGGGAAGACTTGGAAAGGCAAAGAGAAGGGAGAATGTGATCATCAGGAATTGACATAATATAATGAAGAGCAAATGGTTGTGGGGTGTGGGGCGAGAATCCAATGGGCTTTTAGTGCCATTAAGTTTAGAGTTTTGCTGAGGTTGGTGGGAAATATTTGGCCACCTGTAAGCAGGATGGTAACTGAATGAAACAGATTTTCTTTCTTTTTTTTGGTGGGGAGGGAGGAAGCCTGGTACATGGCCTAAGGCATGGATTCCTGGGAAGAGATTAGAAACAAGTGCAAGTGAACACTAAGGCCACTAAAGCAATGCAGAAAGTGGAGAAAAACCCACTTGCCACTACTCAACAGGAAAAAAGAGAGATTCTGATGGGAGACTGTATTTTGAAAAGGAATGACTAGGACTTGGAAACTAGTGCACGTGGAAACGACCCACTTGAACTGTAGGGAGATTTGGGGTATCTGTTAATATCACTTGGGTGAGGAGATTTAGGTATTGAACAAAACACCATGCATTCATTTAGGATGCCATTTTGATCTAGTCATGTGACTTCGGTACTTAGACCCTGTCCAATTGCTCTTCCGGAGTTTCCTCTTGCTTAGAATAATCACTGGGGTAGCTATTTATTTGGCAAGAAAAAAGATGAAATATTCTGACTGCCCATACTTTCTGAAGGAACCTATCTACCTATATAATACTTTGAGGACAGAAGTTATAAATACAGCTCTCATGAATATTGGTTCATTTCTGAAGTAGTTGCTACTGAATGGTGGCAGAATATTCCTTTGCTTGGAAGGCAGCTTTGGTGGGTCATCTCTTTGCAGAGAGAGGCCTATATGTTTTTTGTATTTTCCAGCCCAAATCCTAAAGCTTAGCGGATTGCTGTATGCATTGTAAATTTTTTTTAGGGTCTTTTGATATTGATTTTCTAAAATTTCCCTTTTCTTTCTTTCTTTCTTTTTATTGTGAAAATACCATACAGAGGGGTTACAATTACATGGGCAAGGTAATGAGTACATTTCTTTTTTTTAAATTTTTTTTATTGTGAAAAAACTGTACAGAGGGGTTACAATTACATGGGCAAGATAATGAGTACATTTCTTATCAAGCATTGTTGCCTCCTCCTTTGTTTCCCCTTCACATCCCTTCCCATCCTGCCCCCTTCCCCCCCACACCAGTTGTATCAAAGTTGTAAAGTTCGTTTTTCGACATAACATCTTGTACATCTCATTAAAATTTTCCTTTTCATTTTCACATTAAGAATTCTGAAGATGTTGCTATATGCACTAACTGTTAAATCCGGTTTTATTTTTTTTCTAGATATGCAGTATATACATTTAGATTCCTGAAAAAACAACCCACATTATTTTTCTTTCTTGGCTAGTCACAATTTTTTCCCCTAAATAGTAAAGGGAGCTTAGTCTATTACCTTGGAGGAGGCCGGGCAGAAATTTGTCTGAGAACAGTGCTTTAAATGAATAGCTCTCCTCATCACACTAAATGTAAGATACCTGAAAGAGAACTGTTTGTGTGTAGGTTTCTTAGAATATCTGATCCTAGATTATTATCCTAAGTTCAATTTAGATTATTTTTATTCATGCACACTATACTTATCTTTTAGGTAGCATTTTGGAAAAATGCTGCTTTCCAAGCGCATATTTTATGTTTTATTGGAAATGTTATGGCCTACCATATAGGGTAGATATCATAAAAGATACTTGCTTAAAGTTTTAATTATTATACACAGGACACCAGAAGAGCAATTTCAAATCCTATTTTGAATGTCTGATTTTGTTTCTGATGCCCACAGCTGTCTATTCTTATGCTTTACAGTGGTCCTTCATTCTTCAATTTGCCAAAGATATAAAACCACATCTCAAAACCCATGTAAAAACACTATAAAAAGCATCCATGATTAATAGAACATTTTCAACATTGACTGTCTTAACCAATTCTATTAAAAGATGACTTAAAGAATATCTCCCGCCTTTTTTCTCCTTCCAAGTTTTAGGGGGTGTTCCAAATATGGAAGCCTTCTGTCAGATTTCTCTTGGATTGGGGACTGAGGGGAGGCTTTGGAATTGTGATATAAAAAGACAGAGGTTTTTCCTTGTTTGTTCTCCCTCTATTGTTATTTTTAACCATTTTACAATTGCAAAAATGCAGAAGAGTCTGATATGCTTATGAAGATGGGTGCACTCAAACCACTTGATTTTTCTAGGAACATTTACACTTCAAAAATGACAGAAAAATCGAGGATGTCTTTGTTGCTGTATTTGTTCAGAATTTCAGGTTCTTCCTTCTCCACAGCTAAATTTGTGTCCCAGGATTTCCTTCCCTTCTCTTTCCCCTCCCCTGCTTTCCATGCTGACCCTTCCATGGGTCTCATTTCATTTATGACAAATTGAAATGACAACATAACCAAGACAGTGATGGTCAGGTTTCAAAGGACAATGCAGCATGGGAATGAGAAGCAATCACCAGAACGCAAGGACTCATAAGAAGCCCAAGATAAAAGTACTCTAGTTTCTTGGCAAGCCTCAAGGATGCTCTGCAATAACGAATGATAGGACTGTTATCTTGACACCATACTCTCCCATGGTGAAACTGTTTATGAGAAACAAACATCATATGAAAAACACATTTCCAGACACTAAGTAAATCACTATAAAGGGTAGTGAGTCAAGTATTGCCAGTTTTGCCCACATTGTCATTGTTATGATGTAACACATTCCTTAGGACTGATATTGTATCCAAATTTGGGCACAAAAGCCTCCTCTTGATCAGTTGGCGGCGATTCTCTACCTCTAATATGTCATACACAGACACACAGACCCACACACCCAGATTTAGACATCCACCCCCAACCTGAATTGGGCACAAAGAACAATCCAGAACATGTAGAATACTGAAAAGGTGTGCAGAGATTATACAAACTGTAAATTTCATCCCTTGCCCAGACAATAAACCCAGTAATCCTCTAAGCTCTGCTAGCAATGATTAATAAACAGTGGGTGTGCTAAACATATGGAAAAATCATCCCATCTGGACTATTTAAAACTAGGACATAGACTTTATCTTTGTTTATTTCATCCTTAGCTAAAAGGCTTATTATGAATTGCAATAATCCAAGAAGCCAACCATGGAAGACAGACAAACTCTTTAGATAAAACCAAAAAAGCCAGTTCTGTAACCGAGGACCAGATGTATTTTTGGGTTTAGCCCTTGTACATATTTAGTGGAGCTTTTCAAGTGGTGAAGATTTGCATGTTTGTTTTGCAATACTAATGAATATGTTTTTGATTTACATTTTAGAAAATGGAAACTTTTATCTTCTTGGGGCTTTGTAACTTAATGACTTCCAGAAGGTGGTTTGGTGTCCTCTTTTAACCCTTCACCACGAGAATCCTATCTCATCCAGAGGCCCAGCACTCCATCTTGCTGAATAAACCCCTTAGATAGTGCATGTCTCCCTTCTGGAGCCGGCATACTAAGGGTTGAGGAGTTTTTGACTTTCAATAGAGGGAAAACATATGTAAATGGCAAATTATTTTTAAACTGGCTTTAATGTGAATCTTGGGGGTATTAAAAAAATGACTCCACAGATGATCTTTATATTAGATGAGTAAGGACAATTCTTCAGGACAAACATTGCTTTGGGTGGTAGTATCTTGAGTGTTGGTTCAATTTCCTCAGATATAAAGTTTGTTTTTGGAGGATGAAGGAAATGTCTTGATGATTTTTTTTAAAACTTCTGGAAAGATATCCTTAGGATCAGTTCTTCCTTCCTTTAAGTTTCTTTGAAGAAGTTACGTGGAAAAAATAAGTAAACACATTTTCCCCCCAAGACATCCTTTGCTTGTAATTTAGGTTGGACAAGAACCTTATCAGAAATGGAAAAATTTATCCTTGAGGGAAAACAGAGTGTTTTAGAAGAAGAGATAACTAGAGCTTTGAACTCTCATTATGTGACAAATTCATCCAAAAAGATTGCTTTTCTTCCACATTCTTCCAGTAGTGTTTTTTTTTAAAGCAGCATATGATCAAATAGTAAATGTGCCCTTAAAAACTTTTGTTAGGGCCATGAAACCTCTTAAAATATTTAACTCTCTGGGACAAACAAGTGAAGTTGTAATATCACACTGAGCATGAAATAGGGTGCATTTTATATCAGTTCTACAGTGATTAGCTGAGTTGAGGGTCATTGAAAATGGTTTAGTGAAGGCTGTGTGGTTGTATGATAGGCATCTAGTGGCACTGTACTTACATCACCTCTGAAAGGCATATGATCAGGAGTCCCCAAGCTCAGTTCTTCCTATGACAAATCATTTTTACCTGTAGAGAATATTTTTCCCACCCAGAGTCTGTTAGTACCCACTTTTACATTTCCAGAACAGTTTTATAGTGTCATATTAAAGCTGGATGCATATTTGCTGTGAGTTCTTAGACAGCTTGCATTTTCTAACACAATTTTTTTCAGATTAGGAAAGGTTGAAATGTGGTATAAGACTTCTTTATTTTCTCTCAAAAAATCCCTTTAAAACTTTCAGTTTTGTCTATTTCAGACTTTACAGAAAAACTACCTAAACATCTTTCAAAAAACACAGATATTTTTCTTATTATTCTGAATCCAAACCTAGAAAAACACTTCTTTAAGTGTGATCTTAATTTGTTAGATCTTAAATAGCTTTTTACTCATAATTGAGATCTTAATTTATCCTTTCTCTTTCTCTTTGGTAAAAAGAAGGAAAATAGGTAGTTACTTAATTGTATAAACAATATGTGCCCAGAATTTTAACCTTGTTATTTTACTGTTACAAGGACCTGACAAATAAGTCTTATTGCAGAGAAAGAAATGAAAACAAGGACAAACTAACCAACTTACATAAGACAAGTAGATATATAGCCAACATGTGAACCCAAATGTTTCTGAGTCTCCAAAACATTTACTTTGCCCAACATTACAATTTTTGTGTGTGTGTGGTATGTGTGTGTGTGTGTGTGTGTGTGTGTGTGTGTGTATGCATGTATGCCAGTCCTGGGGTTTGAACTTGAGGCCTGGATGCTCTTCTTGAGTTTCTGCGTTAGTGTTCATACTCTCCCACCTTGAGTCATACCTCCACTTCTGGCTTTTTGGTGATTGATGGGATGTAAGAGACTCAAAGCCTTACCAAAATCCATAGATCTCAGCCTCCTGAGTAGCGAGGATGACAAGAACTGGAACTCCTTTTAAAATAACTGTGTCTAGCACACTAGGTACCTGGAATAATGGAACTTTGGTTGGCCACAGTAATCCAATGGCTGGCAAGACAGCTTGATTTTTACTTTAGGTGAAGCTAGCCAGTAAGTGGGGAAGAAAGTCAGGAGACAAAGTTCACAGCAGAAGAGTGGCAGCCTCTATCTATTCTTTCTAACTTTAATGCAGATTCTATTGGAAGGGTGTTATGGACCCTCACCATAGAAAAATCTGTGCACATAAACACTCCAGTAAGCGTTCAAGACTTTGAAGGCATGATGAAGCTACTTAGATTGATGCGTTCTGTCCTGAGCTCTTGGTATTTTAAAACCTGCTCTACAAGTCAGAAACAACAGCAGTCTTTCTGAAAACTCTTCTAAGAGCCTACTGAGTTAGGAGTTTATGACATAAAATCCTCAGTGATCCCTTAGTACATTAAAATTGAGAAACCTTGATGTAGATGAACAATAGTCAAGGAGGATTGAGGACTCTGAGTCCTCTTATAGAACTGAATTCTAATAGAACTAAACAAAAAGGATCGAAGTTGGCTCAGTGGTACCGCATAAGCAGAAAAAAGCTGGATGTGGAGCTGTGGCTCAGTGGTAGGGCGCTAGCCTTGAGCCTTGTGCTGAGGAACAGCGTCCAGGCTCAGACTGACACACGCGCGCACACACACACACACACACACAAAGGATCAAAAATAAGAACCACACTTACATAAAGGATGGTAAAGAACAGTTTTTGTGGAGAATGGACTTATGTTTATTTAATAGTCTCTTATGAAGGTTCAACTTTGATGACTTTTAAATAACTGGTCTAACATTTAAAATTCTTTTGTAATAAGCCACACACAGCATCTATGCATATAAATGGTATTGATATCCCACTGGCAGCATGTGTTGGGAGAGAAAAAAGACATGAAAGTCATAAAATTGACTAGGAAGGGTGAAAAAAAATCTCTGGTTGAATTGTTTCTAGGTAGAATGAATTTTTAGGAATGTACAATAAAGTTTTCATTAACAAAGTAATGAATTCATTTTCTGCACCTTCACTGATCACTGGTTAGTGGACACACCTTGTGCTTATGATGGGCAAAGAAGGATGACTAAGACTTGTTGTTCCTTACCCATAAGGAGTTCATCATCAGGGAGAATGCATGGAAAGACAGGGCAAGTATCAAGAGCCAGAGAAAGCATGCAGAAAAGTGCCCTTGTCTGAATGTGTTGGGACAGTGCAGACTTAGAGGAAGTGAAAGGGAGTGGTGAAATTAACATACAAATTCATATTTGAAAGACTGAAGGGCAGTCAGGTGAGGGCATGGTGTAGGCAAAGGTGAGAGAATAGATAGCCCTGCCAGGAAGAGGAAATATAGCAAAACCAGTGGTATGTCTGCCTGGGCTCTGAAATACACTCAAGATCATCAGGGCAAACCACCCAACAGGTCTTAAGGCATGGTCTACTATTCATTGCCTGGGGCAGGGGAACCTTCTTGAAGTAAGTCTTATCTTTCTTTATAACCCATCTAGCCAGGTTCTTTCATATGTGGAAATGGAATCTTGCCTCTTCCTTCTTGTGACAGGTCCCTGGTTTGCCCTTTCTGGTCACCAGGACAACATGTAGCATCTCTACTGGTTAAGAGTAACCTGGGGAATGCCTCTTCAGTGCCTCTTCTACATGAGGCTGGAGACAAGGTTGAACCAAACCTGGATAAGTCACACATGTAGCCAATACTTGTACTTGGTGCATTCAAATCCTGTGATATTCCTAATACCCGGTTTCATATAAGCTTTCAATCACAGTACTGTAGTGGTGGTGGGGAGGGGAGGCCAAGTATTTGGCCGTGAGAGTTCATATTATTAAGATTATATGAAGGATTCAATTTTGTGCAAGCCTTTTCTATAAATTTCCCCTTCCCATCTACCAGGTCTCACACCATGCTGCTCTTGTGCTAGCTCGAATTGTCAGCACACCTGTACTATTTTAATGATTATAGCTAAACCTCAGTGCCAGCTAGAGGGAAAGGTCACATTTCATGGTGGTGTAACTGGAGAACAGTGTTTCTTAGGAATAGGGGTAGCAGAGTGTTGTTGGAAACTTTGAGAACATAGACCTATTCAAAAGCCACTTACCTTTGGTAGTGAATCATCTTTTAAATAGCTGATTGGACCTCAGATTTATTGTGACGGCTCCGCTCTATACCGAGGGATTAAGTTAGTGGTCAGAATTAGATAGGTCCAGAAACCCAGGTAAAATCTGGGTTGTAAGAGAAGAAAGGGCTGCAAGTAATTGGGTCTGGTGTGTAATATAGGGTCTATAACACACTTTCACACCTTCTCTGTGTATGATTGAATGGATGACTTTCCTCAGCAAGTGCCCAAAATCATCTTTATTAGTTAAAGCCATGCTTGCTGTTCTAATAATAAAATAGTAACTCTTGTTTCTATAGCCAGCCTGTTCTCTGAAGCAGTTACTTGATGGAATGCAGACATGGGTAAGATTGTCATCATGCCCTTTTGACTTGAGAAGAATGCCTTGAAAAGAAAAGACATGCATGTATATGCACAATGCCTAAATTGTAGAAATCAACTTGCTTTCAAAGGGGATGAAATGACATCTAAAAGCTGAAAAATGCATCTCACTTGAATTTGGAAAATTTTTAGTTTCATTTGCAGAAACACAGTGAAAATATCCAAGATCTAATCTTAAAATAAAACTTGGCTCTAAGAGACATGTGTAATAAATTAACAGATTAAAGTTGTTTACACCTTTGGCATTTTTAATCTCATATTTCTGCTTTAAATAGCTTTCTTGGCAATTGCATACTAGATTTTTTTCACAATATAATTCCAGAAAGTTACATGTTGAAAATATTTTTTATATTTATCTATAGCATTTCTTTCTTAGTCTCAGCTTCTAGAATGATCATTAGTTAATGATAATAACGAATAAAACATTCTCATTTATGTTTGAGTAATATTCATAGGAATAAATACAGTATTTGGTCAAATTATTTTGAAAATAAGTTTATTAACTATTCCTCTGATACTTGAGAATGATAAATGTATGAATTAATTCAACGCATTTAAAGAAATGTTTATGTGTATCTCTGTGAATTAGGCATAGGCTACCAAATGGGGAGTCTTTGGATCCATGAGAAACTTCCAGTGGTTTTTTTTTTTTTGCCAGTCGTGGGGCCTGAACTCTGGGCCTGGGCACTGTCCCTAAGCTCTTCAGCACAAGGCTAGCACTCTACCACTTGAGCTCTAGCGCCACTTCCGGCTTTTTCTGCTTATGTGGTGCTGAGGAATCGAACCCAGGGCCTCATGCATGCAAGGCAAGTGCTCTACCACTGAACCACCTTCCCGGCCCAAAACTTCCAATGTTATAGAAAGTTTATGACAGATACGCCATCAAATAGTATTATAGAAAGGTTGGAGTGACATTCAAATATTCAAACACAACACTGGATTCAAAGAAGGGAAAGTAATGTTATTTTGTGCTAACTATACAAGAATTTTTTCTATTTTTATTTTGAGAGATCACATAATTTATCAAAAATCTTTGTTGTATGTGTAAGCATTTTGGTATCTGTGTGTGTGTGTACATGTGGAGGTGTGTGTATGTGCATAGGAGAGACAGGGCATGTTTGTGACAGTGGCATTTTGTGTGTGTGTGCACGCGTGTGCATGCACATGCATGTGAGCTGTGTGATGAGAGACAACAATGCATGCGTATAAAAGGGTACTTGTTTGTGTGTATATGTGAGTTAGTGTATGTGCGTGCATGTACCAAAACTAACCTAATTTGAACACACAACTCCCCATAGCCTTCCACATCGGTGGCTCTTCAATCTTTTGCACCTCCTATCCTTGGGCCTGGAGATGTGATTGAGGGTTTTCTAGTTGGTCACTTGAGGCAGATGCTCCACTAAAGCCTTGGAAAAGATACCTGGGAAAGATGTCCCACTAAAACCTTGCAGATTTGACTTCCTTGTTCCAGATCTCCCTGTCGATCACCCTTTGTGTTAGGGTCTCCTCTGGAGCCCTGGGTCACTCCTGTTAATTAGTTGATTTTAGCTTCAGACTCAGCCATCTCTTCTCTATAAATTTTCCCTTGCTTAACTATCAAGATGGTACTTTCAACATGCTGCTCACTCAATTGCTTGAACTCCTTTCCTCTCTAGTGATCTCAGTCTAGCCCTGCTCTCCAAACTTCTTCAAACCGTTCTTTCCTGTTATTAACCAGACTAAAACCTATACTTGATGTTATCTGTCCTTATTTTCAGTTTCAAGCATTCCAGCATCTGACCTCTGCTCCTCTCTCTTAAGCTTAATTCCTCTCAAACCTGATGCCATCATATCGAGTGTTTTCAGAGACCTGTAGTCTATTCCATCACATTTCCCCTTCCTTTCACTCTAAATTCTAATTCCTGGTGGAACTCTTTGATCCTACTCCCCTTCCCCCATCCTTCCTTTTAATCATTTTCCTCCCTTTCCAATGAAATAGTGTGTTGAGCACTGAAGTCATTACCTTGTATCTTCCCTCTAAGCTGTAGCCCTCTCTTGGTGTCTTTGTTCTCATGCGGCAAACTGGTCATCTTGGTTAAGTCAATTCTCTACTTAATCTGCCTTATTGTTACATTTAGTTCCATGAACTTTATAAACGTTCTTACCTTTCCCAGGAATCATGCTACATTTTTTTTTTTTTGTTGTTGTTGTTGGTCCTGAGGCTTGAACTCTGGGCCTGGGCGCTGTCCCTCAGCTCTTCAGCTCAAGGCGAGCACTCCACCACTTGAGCCACAGTGCCACTTCTGGTTTTCTAGTGGTTTATTTGGAGATAAGAGTCTCACAGATTTTCCTGTCGGGGCTGGCTTTGAACCATAATCCTCAGATCTCAGCCTCCTGAGCATGCTACATTTTATTGTTTCATTTATCTGGTAGTTCTGGACAACCATTATATACTTTCGCTTCCGTTCACAAACCTCAAGCATCTCCGCATCACTGGAGATGACTTTGTTTCCTATTTTTACTAGAAACAAATCATCATAGACTAGACTACCCCCACCAAATTTCTTTGTCTCCTGACACCTGCACTATTCTGTTCTCCTTTCCCTTCTGTGATGAATAGAGGGGACATTCATGCTTCTAGGCTGGGATGGCCACTGCATATGTGTAGTGGATTCCATGCCATTTCAACACTACGTACTTTTCTTTCTCAAATCATTTGTTTCTATCCCTCTCTAGATTAGTTCCACAAATACACTCTATTTCTCTCACTAAAGCCTCCACCTCAGGAACTGTTTTCCTCACAGTTGCCAGTGGCCACATGTCAGGAAGCCCAGCAATCAGTTCCCATGCTTATCAGACCTACTAGAAACATGGGATACAGAGATCACTTTGTTATCCTTGAATTTACTGCTTCACTTCACATTCCTGCTTTTTCTGTGCTTATTTTTGATACCTTCCTGGTTCTTTTGTACATTAAAAAACTATCTCCCTAGTATCCAATGGGCTCAGTCCTCTTTGGTCACCCGCATCTAGACCTTTAGTGTTCTCATCCAACTTTATAACTCTAAATGCAATGAATATATTAGCACCTCCAAAATGTATATCTTCACCTCCACATCTGTATGTCTAGCTGCCCTCTGACATCTTCCCTAGGATGTCTATAGATGTCACCAGTGAAGCATCGTAAAGTGTGTGGTTGATCTTCACTTCAGTTCAGTTCCTGGCTACCATTATTAACCTTTCTCTCTCTCTCTCTTTCTCAATCTCCCAGTATCTTTTTCTGTGTTTGTCTCTGTCCTCTCTCTCTCTCTCTCTCTCTCTGTCTCTCTCCCCCTCTCTCTCTCAAATTCTGACTCTAATCCATTGGCAAGTATTACCATCTCTTTCCTTCAATATATGGATCTGAATGATTTTTTTCATCTCTGTGGCCCAAGTCACAATCATCTTTCATACAGATTATGTGATAGTGAATTTCTCTCTGTTCTCCTCTCTGTTCTCAGTTTCCTTTTGTGTTAAACACCATGGAGAATCACTTAAAACACCATGAAGGTATTCTAATATTCTTCGAAGATGATATTACTCCTATTTATAATCTAACTTGAATGACTTTGCCTCTGATGCTGAAGAAAAGCCATGATCATTTGTAAAGGACACAGTGGAGCCTACCTAGGATGCCAAGTCCTAGTCCCTATTTGCCTGTCTGATGGTCACATTTTCCCCTCACTTTCTTCTCTTCAGTTATCTCTACACAGTGCAGAAATCCTCTCTGTTCAAAGCCTGCATTTGTCAAACTCCATCTGTCTAGTCATTCTTTCCCCAGATGCCTTCTACCTGTCTCTCTCCCTTCCTACTAATCTTTATTCAAATATCACCCCAATGTACTCTCTTTTGACCACCATATTTAAAAATCTAACCTGTTTGGTCTGTATACCCCTTTTCTGCTTTATTTTTCCATAGTATTTAAAAATCTAACCTCCTTGTACCCCCTTTCTGCTTTATTTTTCCATGGTATTTAGCTCATTCTAATGTAATATATAATGTTTTATTTAGGTTATGTTGAACTTTTTCTTGACTAGATGTACACCCCAGATGAACCCCAGGGGTTCATCTGTTTTGTTCACTGCTATATCCTTAGAAAAATCCATCTTATTAGAAAACGAAATGCTCAGTAATTGTTACTTTTTAGAAGTGAATGAATTCTAGGTGAACTTAGCTAAGATATGGCCTATAGGGAGGGCTCCATGATTACTGATTACTTTGTGAGTGCCTCCTTCAAAAATCTGACTCCTGAAGCTTGACTTTTACCTTGAACTTTTAATTTGCTTCCCTTTCCCTGAAGGCAATTGAGAGGAATTCTGATTCAAATGAATGACTGATTTTTCCAAGAAGGAAAAGATGCAAAGCTTGAGAGGAGAGGACAAAGGGTTAAATTGGCAGAGGGGTCTAAGGAAGCAGGCCAGCATAGGTGAACAGGACACTGTCCACACGATACCCAGCCCTCCTTTCATCTAGGACAGCCCCTAGCTGTGCCCTGTTTTTGCAAGCCCTTTCTTGCAGTTGTGAAATGAAGCCTCTCCAGGAGTGGTAGGGGAAGGGAGGAAGAAGGCATAAGTCATTTTTATAAAACACTCTGAGATTCTCGCATGAGAGGTGCTAAACATGCAAACTGTTAGATTTTATTTTTAAATTGTGAAAGCTATATATTTTCACCATTAAATGTTCACTTGCCAGTTATCCTCTTTCTGCCTGAAAAACAATAAAACCAAGTCATTTATTATTCAATTACTAAGATAGTTTTGAAATGTAAAAAAGTAAAAGCACTATTTGATACTAAATGCAACCAGTTATAGGATCCTATTAGGCACATGGCCTCTCTGAGTTCACCCTGTGAAACTGTCCAATGTGTTCCAAAGGCAAAATGTTTTCTCTCTCCCTTCTTTATATTATTTTACTTAAAATAGTCCTTTATTGGTTGGAAAAATAGTATTTCAGCTCCCAGTTTATACTTTCTCCTTCCTATTAGAAACTCCCTCAATCTAATTGACCTTGTTGTTTCTCAACAATTTTTCTTGCATTTGGTTCCTACTCAGGGTATTGATGATCATCTTTAAGACAAGAATAAAATCATAGCATGTTTGAGCCTGGCTTTTCTCTTCTGCTACATACGATGTGGAAGATCTTGGGCCCATCGTCTAATCTCTCAGTTTTCTCTGCTGTTCAGTAGAGATCATACAGCAAACAACGGAAGGATGATAAAGGACTGAGAGATGTCTGTAGGCTTTAGTCAAAACTATTGGGTATACAAGTCCCTTAGTGAAACAAATTGAGTTTATTACTTGTTGAGTCAATGATGACAGTCTATGAGCAACTAACTATACAGGTCTTAAGAAAAAGGTAATAGAGTCTATTGTGGGCTTTGAACTTTGGGGAAGTGATGTGGAGAAGAGTTCTTTTCACACAAGATACTCTCAGAAAACAAAAAGCAGGCACAATTCCATGTTTGGGTATCTCAGTAAATCTTAAAATGGACTGGAGACTAGTAAATAATTGACAGATAAGCAATGGCATTCATTTTGAGAGAGAAAGGGGAATGACTGGTGTTTTTAGGATGACACAATGACCTTGTTTGTGTCTATACTGGGAAAAGGTACAAAGTGGCTTTGCTTGGCTCCTGTTGTCATAGTCCCGGTCACCTGGCCGGAGGTTGGTATTCTGTCGTTTATATGGAACAAGGAGCCAGCTGTGAGCCAGCTTCTGAATGTTAAGGACTGCTTTTTAAAGTTTTTCTTTTAAAACATAAACCCTTGGCATGGTGTGCAGTCCCCGAAGACTCAATATATTATGCTGTTGTGTTTTTTTTTTTATCTTGAAAATCTAAATTACACAGTCTGCCTTCTTAGATCCAAAATAAATAATTCTTGTTTCTTCAGTTGAGCCTTTATGTAGTGGAGGACAATAAGGCCAGCTCACATTTCTTTAAACATCATGCCAGCATCCTACTGAATACTTTAAACAGATGAGCACAAGTAATCTTTACCCTGATCTGATAAGAGGGTATTGATGTCTTCACAAGTCACAGAAGAGGAAACTGATTTCAGAGGTGAAGGGACTTTTCCAAGGTCACACAGGAGAGTAAATGTGGGAAGGGCAGGTCCACTCCAGAAAGTCTGTCTTTGGGGCTCAGATTCTTAAACATCCCACTATACTGTTTTCTATTTCCTGAGTCATTGTGGAAGCTCTAATCCAGGGCTTCTCTAGCATCAATTACATTTCTTATTTCTCATATGAATTACAATTAACATTGGATTCCTTGCATTTATTTTACAACAGTCCTTTTATAGTATCCATTAGCTGATAGCAGCAAAGCATGCAGCTTTAATTCAACACAGCCTGATTGCGCCTTCAGCATTAATTGAATGACAAATCTGGTGTAGTTTTAAATTGGAAAAATTTTAAATCTTCTCTTTGGACTAGAGGAGAATGGTGATCCTTGATTGTGGATTCAAAACACATTATGGTCCCCTTGCTACTTAAAAAAAATGAGTTTAAAATGTTCAAGTGTAAGCATTTTTTGGAGATTTAACAGCATGGTAACACAAAACAATATGTACCAGCCTGAAACTGGCATTTGCTAGGCCTTATTATAATGTTGCTGTATCAACATTCGGTTGATGGGAATTCAAGTTTTTGGCATCTACAGTTTAATTTTTGCCTATTAGAATTCTTCGTGGAAATAGAGATCCATACTGTAGTACAGAGTTGGAAGGAGAGAATTAAACATAATTTGAGCTTCTACTCTGTGCCACAGATTGTCTTAAATGAACTTATTATTTCACTTCTTCTATTTTTAATTTATAGGCATTTGAAAAAGGAATGAATGAGATACTCGTTATCGAGTCTACAATCATTCCTTCCCAGGCTCCACGGCATTAGGAACTTTCTAACTGTGCCCACTTGCTTCTGTTTTTCTCCCTCCATGGTAAGTCTGAAACTAACATTGTTTAAAATTGTATATGAGGCAGAGAAAACACAAGTTTCCTGCTTGAAACTTCACATTGGCATTCCATGGCACTTGGAATCAAAACCAGTGTCTTCACCATGATTTATGATCTCACTTTATTTGGCTCTTACATGCTTTCTGCAGGCATATTGCTCTTTTCCTTTCCTTTCTTTTCTCTACTTGAATTCTCTACTTTCTAATTCTTTCTTTGGCTAACTCCTTGTTGCTATTCTCCTTTCTCCTTTCTTCTCTTTTTTTTCCTGCCCTTCCCTCACTCTCCCCCTTTCCTCCTCTCCCCTCCTCTTTCTCCTCTTCTGCTTTCTTCTCTCTTCCCTACTCCTCCCCTTCTCTCCCTTTCCCTGTCCTCTTCCCATCTCTTTCCAGAGATAGAATTCAAATGGAAACAAAAATGGCAGAAGAGAACTGACAACTTGATGTAATTTTCTGGATGCTTAAATTTTTTCCACAAATACATGTTTAAGCCAAGTTTAGCAATATGGTTAACACAGACTGACTGAATTGATGTTGGTAGCACTAGATATATAAACATAGCTTGACTTCCCAGGCTGAGATAATCAGACATATTAAAAATGACTTGAGTTTCTTATGAATCAGAGATGGCCTTTCATAACTTCACGTGGAAAGGAATGCACCAGTTAGTTTCTAGAATAATATGGAGGTAGGACATAATGAAATGGGGAATCAGAATGTCTGGGCTATGAATTAGAGGGAAATAGAATTAAAGCCTTAGAATCACATGAACTTGCTTTGAAGTCAGTGTCTTGAATCTACTAGCTCCAGGGCATTGGTCTCTGTATTGGTCTCTCTGATTTTGTCTCTGTATATGTATGGATGTGCATGTGATTATAGTAGTCATAATTCTGAATTCATGGCTCTGTTGAGAAATTTGAGAAGTATAGATTAAGTGCCCAGAGAGGTACCTGTCATATAATCAGACCTCAAAAATTGCTATTTTAAAGATATTCCATAATCACCAAACCAATATTTTTATCATTCTTGCCTGTTTATGATATTGACCCATAAGAGTCAGATTCAATTAGTGTTTAAACCTTGTCCCAAGAGCTTTAGTGGTTTTCTATGTGATGATAAAATAATGGGATGATATGCTAATTGGGGAGAGTGAGGGAATAAGAGAGAGAGCGAGCGAGAGAGAAAACAGCATTACATACTTTTTCAATATGCTTTTTATACTTCTTATAGCTTTAAAACACTAACAAGCATATGCCTGTATAGATACATATAAGTACAGGTACATATGCAAGTAATATTTAATGATGCTTTAGATGTGCCACATTGTGCTTTGTAGTGAAATATCTCATTTAATCTGCACAAAATCCCAGGAAGCACCTATTGTTGTTATCCCTGTTTTAAAACTGGACTGAGGCTTAGTGAGTTTAAGTTGGGTATCTGATGCACAAAGATGATGAAGAGTTTCTGTCCAGACTTGGTAGTCTCAAGTCCGTATTTCTTTCTTGACTTTTACTGAATTATCGGTTGCTCTGTTGTTACCATGTTTTTCTCACCTTAAGATCCTGACTTGATTCACTAATTAAAAAAAATAATGAATGTGTGTGTTTGCCGAATTTTCCATTGTAATCTGCAAATAGGCACAGTACCGTGGGTCAAGTGCTGGATGTATGTAAAGACTGACAGTGTGGAAACATATGCTGGTTAGGAAATAATGATTTCCAAACTTCTCTACATATAGGCACTTCTAATAAATAAATTTTGAGAAAGGACCTAAGACATAAAATCAATGAGCGGTGTGGTAATAGAAGCAAAGCCAGGAGTCTACAGTTCTTTCTTGTAGCCTTGCCATCATAGATTTATGGGAGGCATTATGCTGGAACTCCATGACAATCTGAATCAAGGTTTTCAAAACCACAGACCTACAATGAAACTTAGTCCTACTATGTTCGAATGCCAGCTGTGATTTGGCACTGTAATACCTCTTGTGCCATTGTTTTCTTCCAGGTCTTTTTATTCTTCCTAGTGACTAGGTATTGAGAGATAAGTTTGCTATTTTTTCTTTTTCTCTTTCTTTTTTTTTGTTGATTGTGGGGCCTGAACTCTGGGTCTGGGTGCTGTCCCTCAGCTCTTCAGCTCAAGGCTAGTGCTCTACCACTTGAGCCACAGTGCCACTTCCAGCTTTTTTTTTTTCTTTTTGCTTATGTGGTGCTGAGGAATTGAACCCAGGGCCTCATGAATGGAAGGCAAGCACTCTACCACTGAGCCACCTTTCCAGCCCAGGTTTGCTATTTAAAAAAATTAACTAATAAAAAACCATTATCTTTGTCCCAATGAATGCTCTTTATCACAGTCCTGAACTGAGGTAAGTTTTGCTGCTATTTTTCCAGATGTTTAAGGAGTTTCTTTTGAAACTTTTCTTTCTAGGAAATTCTGCCTTTTTGTTTTATAGTCAGTCACAGCTTAAATTTAAAACATTTTCACAGTGCTGGCTATGTGCCGCATAAAACACGTGCTGACATTGTGTTCTCACAATGAAGTAAGATTGCATGGTTATCTTTTACAAAATGTTTAATGAACGTGTCATCAATGAACACTTATACTTGTATATTGAATGTATAAATTCCATCCCAGCTCTATTTCTGGATAGAGATACAATGCTCAAAACTCCTCATCGAGGCCTATCTAGTAAATGGTTACAACATCTCTATGATAGAGTTACCTAATGCACAGACAAATTGGCTCTGTGATTTGGATGTTAAATGTCCCAAAAGGCCATGTGTTAAAAACTTGGTTCTCCAAGTGATACTCCTGGAGGATGGGAAGACCTTTAGGAAGAACTTAGTGTGCCCTTGAAAAAATAATGAGATAATGGGACCCTGGCCCCTTCCTGCTGTCTTTACCTTCCGGGACATGAGGTAAGCAGTATGCTTTGCCATTTGCTCCTTGCAATTGCCAGCCAGAAACCATAACTGAGTCTACTTGACCTTGGATTTGAACCTCAAAAACTGTGAGCCAGAATAAGTAAACTCTTCTATTTATAAATTAATTACCTTGAGAATTTTGTCATCATGATGGAGAGTTGCCTAATACAGTTGAGTAACATGTTGGTAAACCAGGAACATTGGAATATAACCTCAGAAAAGGGGTGACATTGATCAAGATGTGCTGTATTCATAAATTGCTTGGTGGAATGGCAGCTCCTTTGTACATCTACTTAAAGATATAGAACCTGAAAAATAATAATATGACCTTAGGAAGGTTGGTATCTGAGCTTCATGCTCATCCACTCAGTGGCCTTTGTAGTAGAGATCTGTCTAAACCACATCCGTAGTGTCTGATCCTTAGACACACTCTCGGTCCACACAGAAGCAAGTTGACGGCTGTCATGAGACAGTTGTTTAAATGGGTCAAGTTGGTTCTCCGAATGTGTTTCCTGGAAATCAAATGATGGGACTTCCCAAAACAATACCAAGACAGAAACAAATAGCAATAATTGAATGAAACTAAAATGCCCCAAATTTAAAAGTTTGCTATTGAAAGCTACCTTGTAAGTCTTCATCTCTCTCTTTTTAAAATTTGTGTTTCTTTTTTAGTGCTTCTGGTTTCTAAGATACCATATAAATAAATAAATAAAGATTTCCTTTTGCATCTTGTTTATTGACTGTGATGTTAGTAGATGCAAGCGTGAGGCAGTTGTCTGTTTTGATATTCACTGTAACTTTGGGATCTATATGGTACCTAGGCAGTGGGTATTTCCAAGGAAGTGATGAATGAATGAGTGAACATTACAGCTCCATATTAAACATTAGTCTCTCTCTTCCTGTAGACTCATGATAGGACCAGATTCAGTAACAGAGTGGTGAAGGCCCCAAGTCTTGAGCCCCAGATTCTGCATTCAAATTCTGCTTCTACCTCTAGCTCTGTATCTTCTGGGTAGTCTATTGCATCCCCCCCCCAATCCAATTTCCACAACTGTGAGGTGAAGATGATTCATAGCTGATTGCTATGGGAATGAAGTTATTAAAAACTCTGGCCAAAAGTATGTACCTAATTAATGTAAGCTGGATCTGAGGCAAAGCTCTTATAAGGGTATTAAAAGCTTCTCTCTTTTAGAAAACATTGATTTTAGTGAGGGATAAAAGCTAAAGGCAGTGTGACATTTTTATTTTCCTGAGGGGGCCCTAAAACATTTTAGCAATTTCCCTTCTGGCGAATGGAGAATAAAAACCGGCTGCTTGGCACACCAGCCTGTGCCTTTGACTCAATCCCACAGCAGTGTGTGGAGCCCCAGGGAATGCAGGGCAGTTTCATAGGCCCCTGGGGACTGCAGGTGCTTGGTGAGGGGCTTATGCAATCTGCAGGGGCCCGCGGGGGCAGGGGGTGGTGGTGGTGGATGATGCTGGATGCCAGGGGCAGGTAGATTTAGCTAGCAGTGAGTGTGGGAAAACCTTCTTCAACAAGTGCAGGTTAATGTTGCATTTAACAGTAGATTTTTATGCTTCCTGTACGTGCCATGGTAGTTATTCAATGTGGAAATCCAAGTGAAATGGATCAGGATGCAGATGATGTTCAGGGTAGGAAATATAATGGCTCATAACACCCACGTTTCCAATACATCTTTAGAGTCATTCCTTAGTGCAAGACCCTGGATTGGTCATGAGCGACAGAGGATAATCGAGGAGACATGGCAGTGATGGGGACAATGATCAGGGTGGAGGAGGAGCTGAGAGTGGCTTTGTGCAAAGGGCACCATCACCAGCTTTTCTAGTTGCTTCCAGAGTAAAGCGAATCCATTAAGTCGCACAGGGCTGACTAAATAGATTCAATTACCTCTTCTTGGATTCTAAAGGATAGATGGCACTAAATTGTTGTCCTTTACCACAGTGTTTGCATCACTTTGAGGAAAGGTTTTCAAAGAACCATGGTGACAATGGCAGGACTGAAATTGTTAAGGGCCAATAAAGAAGGGCCTTCTGTGAAAGGAGTGTCTACGAAGCCATTTAAAAGCAAACGTAGAAGCATGTCTTTAAGGCGCCCAATGTAAATGTGATACAAAACAGAGGCAGAGATTGAAATCTCAAATAAACCAAGATTGCTTTGCCTCGTAGCTATTCTCTTGAAAATGTCATGAGAAAAATGACTGAACAAGGAAGGCATGTTCTTTGAAAATGTGAAATTCTAATCCTCCATAGAAAGGCTATTAAGTTGATGTTCACATCTTGTTCAAATGTGGGCCTAGAGGATGAATGGCATGGAAGGAAAGGAGCTGTGCTTGCCATCAGCAAGTCTGGGTTCCACCTGCCCACACAGCACACCTGGAGAACTTGCTCAGGTTTCTTGACAGTTTTGAATTTCAGTTTTGACTGCTCTGCATTCCATATAAAGCATATCCAAAAGCCTTCTGTGTTGGCTGGGCACTGGTGGCTCATGCCTGTAATCCCAGCTATTCAGGAGGCTAAGATCTGAGGATCACAGATTGAGGATCATGGTTCGAAGCCAACCTGGGCAAGAAAGTTTGCGTGACTCTTACCTTCAATAAATTACTCAGGAAAAGCTGGAAGTGGTGCTGTGGCTCAAGTGGTAGAACGCTAGCCTTGAGCACAAAGAGGCTCAAGGATAGCACCCAGGCCCTGATTTCAAACCCCAGGACTGTCCCCACCTCCCCAAAAAAGCCTTCTGTGAAATCAAAGTGCTGTTGATGAAAGAAGCTCAGAGGTTCTAAGACCTGAGATGAGATGAAAGAACAGCAAAGAATAATACTGGTTTGGATCCCATTCACTGGGACCTGGGCCATTAAAGCTACCATGGGAGCCACTGGATCCTCATAAGAAGTGAGATGATACCATGCAAGATGAAAAGAAACAGAATACTGGTACAGATCACACACACACACACACACACACACACACACACACACACACACACACACACACAGCTCCACGATGAATTGAGCATCTGTGTGTGTCATCTAAGATGACTTTTGAATTTGTAGAAAATGAGTGTTGTATGGTTTGGATGTGGTTTGTCCTCCAAAGATTTTTTTTTTTTTTTTTGGTTGTGGGGTCTGAACTCTGGGCCTGGGCACTGTCCCTCAGCTCTTCTGCTCAAGGCTAGCACTCTACCACTTGAGCCACAGTGCCACTTCCTGTCCTCCACAGATTAATGTACTAGAAGCTTGCTCCCTAGTGAGGTGGAGTAAAACCGGTGGAACTTTAAGAGCTTTGTTGGGCAGGGGCTTTGTGCAGTTAATTATGTTACAGGGATATCATCCCCAGAAGGAATTAATGTTGGTCTCACAGAATGAGTTAATTCCTGCAAGAGGACATTGTTGTTCAAAATAATAGCAACAGCAAACATCATCAACAACAAAAAACCCAAGCTTGGCTACAGAATGTCTTTTGTGGTCACTTGCTTTTGCCCATATTTCTACTGGGGTGCTACCAGGCAGGCTGAGATGAAGCCAGAGGCTCTCACTAAAGCTGAATAGATAGATACTGATACTCTTGAATCTCCAGATTTGTGAGCTAGATCTCTCATCCACCACCCTCTCCAGCTGTATACACATATATAGTTAGTGCGATAGTAATTGACTAATAGAGAATTATGACCTTTTTGCTTTGGAAGACAAAAATTGGCAGATGTGGAAACATCTTTGTAGATCAGTAACCTAAATAAAGGAAACAATGTTGGAAATAATGTCAACAGAATAATTATAATAGTATGGACCAGGCACTTGAGTAACAAATACTGTGTGAGCTTGTTTAAGAATTTGTCATCTCTCTGAAAAGACCAGTCAGTAATGGAGTAGAGAGTTCTGGGCACAGTTCTGAGTCTGTGGCATAGGAACAAGGGAATTAGATGAAGTACACAGTGGCTTAATTCTCATGAAGCCTCTGCCAGATGTAATGGAATCTTGGCTAAATGCCACACATTCATCAACCGAATCTCATTGAGTATATCAATAAAACAAACTTTATGAAATGAAAACATAAATATATAAACTTGTATCAATGAAAATATTGTACAAATATGTGTAAATAGGAGATAAAACAATAAAGAGAGGATAATGAATTTTGGAGGTGAGGAAATAATTGGGAGGGAAAATTGGAAGGGAAGAATTAAATGTATGTTATTGTCAATGTTCTAGTCTGTAGCCGGGTGTTGAGATCAAGAGACTTCATTGCTTATTTTTATTTTATTTTTTTGGTTGGTTGTAGGGCTTGAACTCTGGGCCTGGGCGCTGTCCCTCAGCTCTTCAGCTCAAGGCGAGCGCTCTACCACTTGAGCTACAGCGCCACTTCCGGTTTTCTAGTAGTTTATTGGAGATAAGATTTTCACGGTCTTTCCTGCCTTTTCCTGCCTGGTCTGGCTTTGAACCACGATCCTTAGATCTCAGCCTCCTGAGTAGCTAGCCACTGGCACCCGGCTTCTTCATTGCTTATTCTAACAAACCAACAATAGATAAGTAAAGATGCAAGAGTCATGTATGAAACAGGGTAATGGCATATTATTTGCTGAGTATTAGGATTAATCTAACTCAGCATACTAGATTATTATAAAGATAAATGAAAAAAAAACAAAGAAATGACCCAGGAGAAAAATAACCAATGTATGGATGGATAAATTGGTGAATGAGTAGATAGCATATCTGTTTTATGATTTTGTTTTAGCACAAAATCTTCTATTCTAGGAAATAGAAGATCCTGATAAGCAGGATCTCTGATGACCTGTATAATTTGTATGGACCAGTAGAATCTACTTTCTGGAGCCAGGCCCAGTAGCTCATGCCTTAATCCTACCTACATAGGAGGCTGAGATCTGAGGATCATGGTTTGAAGCCAGCCTGGGCAGAAAAGTCCCAGTGAGACTCTTACCTCCAATTAACCACTCAAAAACTGAAAGTGGCACTGTGCTCAATGGTAGAATGCTAGCCTTGAGCACAAAGAGGTGCAGGGACAACTCCCAGGCCCACAAATGACAAGAAAAAAAAGAAGAAAGAAAGAATCTATTTTATGGAGATATTAGAATAAGTAAAAATACTGCAATTAAACAACAGAGCTTTCTCAACTATTCTTTAAAGGATTTCAAATGCTGTCTAGTTTGTGATCACTTATTTTTTTTTTTTATTGTGAAAATACCATACAGAGGGGTTACAATTACATGGGCAAGGTATTTCTTATCAAGCATTGTTGCCTCTTTCTTTGTTTCCCCTTCCCATCCCTTCCCCTCTCCACTCCCTCAACCCCAACACCCCCCTACATCCCTCACCCCTCCCACCCCTCAACCCCACCAAAGTTGTAAAGTTCGTTTTTCCACATAACGTCTTCTACATCTCATTGCTGCAATGGGTCCACCTGTAACCCTATTTAAGCAGTTTGTTTTTTCCCTTCCCCTCCACAAATTATATCAACATCAAATACAGTGAAAGAAGGGCTTTAGAGTCAAGAAACTGAAGCTGCTAAAAGCAATGAGTGAGGGCAGTAAGCATACCATTTGAATGCATAGATGTTAGTTTGCCTCCCATTTCTCTCTCTCTCCCTTCCTTCCTTCCTTCCTTCCTTCCTTCCTTCCTTCCTTCCTTCCTCTCTTTCTTCCTTCCTTTCTTTTTCTCTTTCTTTCTTTCGTTCTTTTTTGTTTCTTTCTTTTTCTTTTTGTTCCTCCCTCCCTTTCTTCCTTCCTTCCTTCCTTCTTTCCTTCCTTCCTTCCTTCTTCCTCGACCCCCACCCAGTATTAGTTTTCTTTTTTTAATTTTTTGCTGCTGTCCTGGGGCTTGAACTCATGGCCTGGATACTGTCCCTGAGCTTCTTTTGCTCAAGGCTAGCACTCTACCACTTGAGCCATAGCTCCACTTCTGTTTTCCTTGGTAGTTTATTAAAGACAAGAGTCCATTGGACTTTCCTGTCTGTGCTGGCTTCAAACTGCATTCCTCAGATCTCAGCTTCCTGAAAAGCTAGGATTACAGGCTTAAACCAGCAGCACCTGGCGTAGTATTAGTTTGTATAGCTTTTGCAAAGAGACATATTCAGTTCTAAGTCTTTGAGGATGAGAAAAGAACCCAGGTTTTTATCTTTGGGAACTTCCAGTCTTGTCAAGGTGACACATACATACCAAAATACAAGTCATAATCCAGGTAAGGGTGTGGCATGTAGTCTTGAGAAAAGATAAGTAGCAGAGACCAAGGAGGTTTTCATGGAGGTTAAGGAGTGAATTGGAGGATGAATGGCTTTCCAAGGATTCAATACAGCTATTGTCATTGTCATGTCTTTATGTTAGGGGCTAGACTTTAGTTCTGAACTTAATAAATTAGTACCATGTTAATCAATTAGCTAATTAGTTCTATATTAATTCAAATAGGGTTTGTGTTAAAAAGTTGGGCATGCTTTATGAAACCCAGAAAAAACTGTTTTTTGATTCTTTCAGGAAAGTAGACATGAAATTTAGACTGATTAATTTCTACTATTTTCTCTTGTGGATGGTTTCATTTTCTTTTTAAATGCAGTCTTAAGCACCAAATAGATTGTCTGTAAGTGAGGTTGGTTGAGATTCTTTTGAGATTTTTAAGAAACTAAATCAACTTTCCATGGAGTTTAAAAAGATATTTTCAACCCAAACTTGAAGAATTTGGCTGGATTTTCTAATTTTAATATTTTGACACATTACACAAGCAAATAAAGGTCTCATTTTCATGTAGAGTCTCTCTCTGTAAAAGTCTCCTTGTCTGTATATAGACACACATATGTGTATATCTATAAATGTACGTGTAAGAACTAAAACTTTGTTCTGGCAAATAGTACTATGCATAATGTACTATAAGAACAGTATTTCAATGCCAGTTAATGTTTATTTTTGAACAAATCTATACAAAAACTGCCAGTTATTTCTTGGGAGTTAAAAACTATTGAAGTGGATTTTGAGGGAGAAAAGCCATCGTGTTATAGAGAGGAGCCCTAGAAACCAAGATGGAAGTGATGGAAAGAGTCACTTCAGTTCCATAGTTTACAGTTTGGAAGACCTAGCAGGTCAGAGTTTATTAGCTCTGGGAAAAGTTTTGGAAGGGTTTGGCTGTTATCTGATGGAGCAGCTTTTGTGACTTTTCCACAAAGTGAAGAAAACTTCCATTTGATACATTACTCTTTTCTTTGTTGATTTTACTGAAGCTGTTATTTATCTAATCTTCACAGAATAGTTTCCATTTAAACAGAAAAAAATACCCTTAAGGGATTTTATTCACCATTTAATCTTTCTCTCTATCTTCCTTTCTTGTAAATGTAACCTTGATTAAAAAATCACCTCGCAACACATTTCTCAACTCTTTTGAGGCAAATTCACTCAATGCTGGGGATTGAACCCCCATCTCATCCTCCCATATATAAGTCAAGAACTCTAGCACCAGCAATCACTCTCAGACACACCACACAAGCCATTATCCCAGAAAAATTCTGGAACAAATGTGATTGGAACTATGAGTCATGCCAAAATTTTAAATTAATGTTAATTCTCACAGTAATTAATGGTCATTCTATTTTAATTTCTTCATAACAGGGTTCCTACACAATAAGTAGGTTGTATCAGTGTGGTGGCTTTGGTAAATTTGGAATTACATGATTTTCTTTACAGGAAAAAGCACTATTTATTTTCTCTGGGGGCCATTTGTTTGTGGATACCTCATGATATTTGTGAGGGGAAAGACAGGTGTGTGTAAACTTCCAGATTAAGTGAGATCAAGGGTATGTCTCTCCTTGAAACTCACTTTTGGTCTGGGTCAGTCCTCTTCCAGACATATAGTTACTTGACACAGGGGTGGTGAAGAAGAGCAGTAGAAAGGGAGGGCCATTTGACTCTCCATCATTCAGAAGTGACAATTGCCCTACACCAGGCCTTTTGGTCTCTAAACTTAAGAAATACTCATTTTTTTCTTTTCCTTCTCCTTTGTTTAATGGTACAAGGGTACTCAGGGCCTTACATTTACGACGCAGGCACTTTATCACTTGAGTAGAGGAATTTCTCTTCCTCTAGACATTCTGTATGTTATACTTTGCCCTAAAAAATCATATGAAGGAAATGTTGAATGTTTTCCTACAAGTTTCTAGTGCATTAAAAAAATCACATGACTTTTTTCCTTATTAGAGAAGGAAACACTTTTCCTGCAAGGGAGCCATGAATAACAGTGCAACAGCATCACTCTGGTAAACAAATTACATTACCTCCACCAAGGGACACAGCGGTAACACAATAGTACCATGGGACTGTACTATGGAAGCATAGGACTGTGGTAAAGACAGTGCTGATATGAGTCTGAGGAGACGCACCACCACTTAGAGCTTGCTGAGGGTCATTTCATTTGGGGTTCAGATCCAGGGATGAGTTTTAGCCACAGCTTTCCGGCTTGGACCCCGAGTCCCAGAGTGAACACACTTCAGTTTCTTTTCTCTCCAGTGGACCATGGCTCAGGATAAGGAAGCAGGTTTGGCAGTGATGAAATATGCAGGGAGAAAGCAATGAAGAAACAGGACCACCACATAGATCTGTGAAAGTGTGGGAAAAAGATGATGATAAGAAACAAGAACTACAATGCTTGATAAGAAATGTACTCATTATCTTGCCCATCTAATTGTAACCCCTCTGTACAGTATTTTCACAATAAAAATAAAAATTAAAAAAAAGAAACAGGAACTAATGGTTCTCTCATGCACACAGCAAGCACCCACTAAACTCTCAGATGCCAGGATCAGGTAAGTACCGAGAGGTTCAGAGTTAGACCACACAGATCTAGAATGTTGGGAGATAGGTATGGTGACTCCAGTGGTGGGAATGAGGAAGTTCAGAGTCATCTAGCAGTGCCAAAGATGACAATATAATGTGGATAGGGTCTGTGCCAATGTCTTTCAGGTAGGTATGGAAGATGATAACCAGTGGATGCATGGAGCTTGTTTCCAAAAGGGAGGATATCTGAGTTGGGTTTAGCTGATAACTGATGAAGAATGTCATGGTTGAGTATAGATAGGGCAAAGAAAAAATGAAGGAAGAGCATCTCAGCCGGATCATCACGAAAAACAAAAACAAAAATAAAAATGAGGGGGCGCATGCATAGGAGGAAGGGTGATAGGACATAGGGCAAGTTTAAGGCACATGGCCTCAGAAAAAGAATACAGGGTAGGAACATTTGGAGGAGGAGATTTAGGAAAAGTAGGGAGAGTAAAGGTGTACTCTGGTGCAGGGTGATTTATGAGGCTCTAACTTCAGTTTTCTGCATGTGTCTAGCTAGTTCAGCCAGCACCATTTGTTGAAGAGGTGGTCTTTCTTCCATCCTGTGTTTTTGCTCCCTTATCAAATAGTAGGCAGCTAGAGGTCTGTGGGTTCATTTCTGGGTCTTCTATTCTAGTCCATTGGTCCTCAGGCCTATTCTTGTGCTAGTACCAAGCTGTTTTTATTACTACAGGTTTGTAATGCAGTTTGAAGCTTGGTATTCCTCCAGCACTGATCTTCCTGCTAAAGATTATTGTTTCTATTCATGGTCTTCTATTATTCCATATGAATATTTGAATTGCTTCTTCTATATCATTGAAGAATGTTGCTAAACAAAGTTGAGTCAGACCTAAAGAAACATAGAGTGAATGGTTTCCCTTATTTGTAATAATTAGAATGTGCCTATAAAGCTACAAGTAAATCCAATGGATAGCAAAAGACATCTAATTACACATGGACACTATTGATTAAACAGTCTAAACATTGATTAAACAACAGCAGTCGAAACATTCACACAGTGAGAACAAAGGAGGATATTCTTAGGAGAGGATCACAAAGGCTCAATAACTATGAGGGGGCATATGATCATATAAAATGATGCTTATGATCATATAAAATCATATAAAATGATGCTTATGGAAATGAACTCCAAGAAATGGAAGCAAGATGTTTTTTTTAAAGTTGTATTGTGTGTGGTTCTTTTTTGTTTCCTTTTTCCTTTAATTTATTATCTTCTATTGCTAGTTTTTATTTCTGTACCCTTTGTCTTGTATATAAGTTTATCTGATTTGGGGAGGGGAAAAGGAAGTACAGAAACAGTGGGGCAAAAAGTGATCCAATTCAGCAGTGAATTATTGGAGATGAACTATACAACTTTGGGGAGGAGGGAAGTTGGGAGGAGAAAAACTGGGAGAGAATGAGGGAGGAGGTGACTGTTCAAAAGGAAATGTATTCGTTACTTGACTCACGTAACTAACCCTTCTGTACATTACAATCCTTGTGTACATTACAGTAAAATCTAAAAAAAGGTAAAGGTGTACTCTCATGACAGAGTTAGACCCATAATTACATAGTGAATCAGGAGTCTGTGAACCAGTTCTTCAACAAAGCACTAGAGACATGTGCCACAATCAGAATTGCTGAGCTCCAAAGCCATAGAGGACTGGTGCCCCCTCTTGTCCCAAAGACCCTCATCCAAGTGACCTAATTTACTTTCAAGACATAAACATTTTAAGAAGTGATTCTTCTGGATAGCCATGGCTAAGAGTCTTAATTGTGTCATGAGTTAAGCGAGGGTGATAATATTATCTCAGTCAAGATTAAGGAAGAGAATACTCTTCATAACAAAGATTGGTATGGAGCAATGTTTCTCAACTAGGCATGAATTGTTCCCAAGGAGATAGCTGGCAAAATCTGGAAACATTGTTGAGTGCCATAATTGAGGGGAAGGTGCTACTGGCATCTAATTGGCAGAGGGCTGAGATGCTCCTAAATGTCCTATAAGGCACAGGGCAGCCCCCTGTCATGAAGACTTGTGTGGCTCACTGCATCCATGGCTACTGCTGAGAAATGCTTGGGTACCAGTAAACACAAAGCTGGGAAGTCGGATTGTCTGGGCTTAAATCCCAGCTCCATCACCCAACAGCTGTATCACCTTAAGTGAGTCAATATCAATTTCTTTGTGCCTTAGTTTTGTGATAAGTTAGATGAAGAAAACCAATTTTATTCATGAGTTTATTACAGACAATTTTGACTAAGAGCAATGAAAAAGAGATCAATAAATAAATAGACATAAGCTCCTCTGTGTACATTGTGCAGTTCATTTTCTGTGGAGAAACCTTGGGTTACATTTGTGTTATTTGTGTTATCATCAGTTGAGGTTAAATTATTCTTTGATCTGCGTGCTTCTATGTTGCTCATTTTGTGAAACTCTGCCCCTCAAAAAGCAGATGGTATCCTATGGCCACCCCTTCCTCCACTTCCCTTGCCTCCCACCAACGTGAAAGTTAGTGTGCTTAGTTTAAGTTATAAAGGGAAATCTTAGATTTGTTGAATGGTGACATGTCTTCAATGGAAGCTGGGTGTCATTATGGGTAAAATAAATCAATCATGCACAGTACAGCTCTGGCGTGTTAGGCTCTCAGAGTCTTTCTTCAGTGATGTGGTCATATACCCACAAGGGAATACAGTAGTATTTTTCTAACGCAGGAGGTTAAAAAATTGATACCTGGGTAGACAGAGCAAATCCTGGTGAATGCTGGGAGTGCAGGGATACATTTCCTTTTACTTGGGGAGAAGAAAAACTTCCCTTTACACCACAAACTTTGGAGTTTGAAAAATTTGAATTTCTCTTAACAAGGTTTTTGGGCTTAGGTGCATATAAAGTAAGGATTAAGTAGAAGTTACAAACTGGGTGCAGTGAGTGTATCTATAATGTCAACTATTTGGGAGCAGAGATAGGAAGACTGCAGTTTGAGGAAGTTACGAGTTGGGTATGCTGGTTCACACTTGTAATCCCAGCTCTACAGGCTGAGATAACAGGATCAAGGTCTGAGGATCAGTCCCTGGCAAAAGTGGGAGGGATAACTTATCTGAAAAATACTTAAAGTAAAACTGGCTGAAGACAGTGGTGGATCACTTGCATAGTAAGCACAAGGCTCTGAGCTCAATCTCTTCCCCAAGTAGGAATTATGGTGATCATTGACATACCTACTACCTGTGAGGCCATATGTTAGGTAATTATATATCAGTAAATGTATATATATATATATATATATAAAGTGATTTATAAAATACATATATAAAGTGATTTTATATATGTATTTTAAATTTATATATATTTTATATATATTAAAAATATTTCTTTTAGTTCTTGAAATTACCTAAATAGTAATTGGTATCTGGAATCCCATTTCACAGGCCAAAGTTGAAGATCTTGCCACAGTTCACATAGAAATTGCTGAGACAGGGTCTGTCTTGTTGCAAAACTTGTGCACTTCGCCTATTTTCTGGTAGATTAAGAATGTGGTTAAAGAAAACACCAGGTAGGAGGTAGTTTGTGTACTAGGCCTTCCAACTCCTTTCTCTCTGAGTTTTCACCTTGGTCTAGCTCCACGAGCTTTTTCTTGGATTTTGAGTTGCCATGGAAACTGGCCTCATGCTGTTAACCTTTTTGGGGAGTGGTCTCCAGAATCTTTCTCATATACTTCACAGTGAGATATTTTTGATCAGGCACCCCACTCTGTGTGTGTTCAGTTTACATTATACATGTGTCTTTTGTAGATTTTTATAGGACTTGTCTTTAACAACATAAGTGAAAGGTAAATGTTGTTTAAGAGAATAAGATTAAGTAAACATAAGAGATCTAATGTTTTATTACTGTATCCTCCATCCCCCTGGGAGGGGTACGTGGGTCCATTATGGCGACCGCCACTTCAACTTAAAGAAAGGTTCCTTCTGCCTTTTGCTATATGTACCTAGGGCTCTATTCTGCTTTATTTTTACAAAGGTGAGTTCATATTTTTTTTTTAGAAAGAGACCAGTTTGGAATCTAAAGATAAAAATTACAAAAATGTATAACCACCTCACCTGAGAACAGCCACAGCTAGTCTGGATAGGGCCACTGGCAAGTTTCTAAATGGGATGGAGCTCAGGAAAAGGTGCAGATGGCTCACTAGCTGCACCTGTCTATAACAGACTTACTTCAGTAACAGTTGTTTGTTCTGTAAATGTTTGGGGCGCTATACTTTTGAACTTGTTTTCTTTATTCTTGTTTTTGCTAAGATCCTTTTCTGGAAAATTCCATTACAATCTTGAAAAATAAATAGGAGAAATTCTTACATCACTGTGGGCTATGGAGATGAGGAAGTCAAAGTTGTCAACCATGATGGTAGATGCAGCTGTGTTCTGTGTTTGGTTCATGATCCGAGGAACTGTAAAAAGAGTTGAGGACAGACCCAAACAAAGAAAACCAGGGCAAAAGAAGGAAACAAGCAGAGGTGATGAGGGGCTTTCTATCCCAGGTCACACTGTTTTGTCAGAAGTTTTCCCCCTTTTATTTAGTTACATTTGGAACTTTGAAATATGCCCTATAATTCCTTAAAGCAGTGAAATACAAGAGTAAAAAAACTGATTTCAATTCTAAGAGAACAGTTTTGTTGTGTTGATGTTGTCATTGAAGAAATTCACTTGATACTTTTTGCATTCTTGGGAAGTTAAGAATAGATAAACAAAGCCGAGGAATAGAACATCCTAAAGCAATTTATTAAAATTGAACCTTACAAAGTTATTTATGCAATCAGATAAACAGTTAGAGGGAGCATAGTTATTAGTTCTCGGCATGTGTAGTCATCTTTTATATTTGAGGATGAAGAAGCAGATGGTCTTGTTATCAGTTTGCATATTTGTCTGAAAAACGCAAACACCACAGGTGTAAGACCCACATTTGATTCCACATGGCGCACTCATCAGAGCCTGGCTCCAGCTTTGTGATGATAGATGCTTTGTATACAGCCTGACATCAATTTGCTACACTCCAGGGTGCACTGAATCTTTGAGGAAGGTCTCCTTCCGTTTCTAGTCTCCCAGATTCATTTGCCCCAGACCTTGTTGATGCTGCACTTGGAGGGTGTCCACTAATGATTTTTTGGCTTTATTTACTCAGAAATAATTATGCCAAATAAGTATTATTGCCAAGCACTATGCAAGACACTTGCTAGGTGAAAAAAATTGATCATGCATTTTGATCAGGAATTATTATATTTGAAGAAATATAAAGATGCTTCTTTTTTTTTAGTAGCGAGTGACAGATATCGATGAAGTCCCCAGCACTATCTTTCCAATATCTATGGAAAGCAGTTGTAGAATTCGAACCCAAATGAGTTTTCCTTCCGCTCATTGAACGCAGGTACAAAGCTTGCAATCAAGTATGTTCTTTGATTTTAGTCAAAATTTCCAGTCATCTGCAATTCACTCAGGAGATGAACTTTAGGGAGTGAATGGCCTCCGCTAGGTTGGATACATCACTGGCTCCTTGTAGTAGTACTGACCTTTATTTCTTAACCTTATGTTGCCTACTTGTCCAGCCTCGGCTCAGTACCCCACTTTGTGCTTTTTGGATTGTTTATCTTGCTTGGGCATGTGTGTATGTGTGTGTGCATTTGCACCTATGCCCAGAGGCTTGGCTTTAGAGCCTGGGCTCTGTCCCTCAGATTTTGTGCTCTACCACTTGAGCTACAACTTTCTCGCTTTTTGTTGGTTAATTGGAGATGAGTCTCATAGATTTTCCTGCCCAGGCTGGCTGGAACCACACAAGACTCACATCTCAGCCTCCTGAATAGCTAAAATTACAGATGTGAGCCACCAGCACCTGGCTGGATTGCCTATCTCTTTTCCCCTTCCCTATAGTCACTGGGTCTTTGTATTGTCTCAGTAATTCAGCTCCTAAATCTTGCCTTTTGTACTGGCTTGCTACCTTTGTTTCTGTTTCCTGCTAGTTGGTTCCAGAGTAGCCTTTCTGGGAGAAAAGGATGAGCAAGGAAGAAAGGCCACCATATTGAACTGTTCTCAGGTTGTGCTGCCCACCTGATGATCCTATGTACTGGATTTGAATCTCACAGGTTTTCATTACTTTCCATCTTTCAATTATTCTTTTAAATTACAAGACTCATGAGGAAGCAAATGGAAGAAAAAAGAATCTCATGCCAAAAATTTTGTGGCTAGGTCAGTGCTAGGGACTTGAGTAGTCCATCCTCAATAAATTATAGTTATTATCATTTATTTTATTTTCTAGTTCCATAACAAGGAACCACAGTCAGGGTTGGGTAAACCAGTAGAAATTATTTTCTCCCAGTTCTGGAAGCTAGAAGTATGAGACTGCATTGCCAGCAGAGGTTCCTCCTGAGGCATTTCTCCTTGGCTTGGACATGACTGTTTTTGTCCCATGCCTTCACTTGGCTCTTCCTTGGGATGTTGAAAATAGATAAGCAAATTTCCTCTTTTTAAAAAGTCACGCTAGATTAGGGAGTGCCCTAATGTCCTCTTTATCATTTTTTATTTTTTTTTATTGTGAGAATACTGTACAGAGGAGTTACAATTATATGGGCAAGATAATGAGTGCATTCCTTATCAATTATGTACTTATCAGTTATGTATCTTCAAATGTAGTCACACTCTAAGATACTAGTGGTTAGGACTCCCAACATTTACAATTTGGAAGGATACAATTAAGCCTATACATTATGGGTCCTCACAGTCCCACCTCCTCCAGAGGTCACATTCAGGATAGGGAGACATAATTACAAGTGGATAACTCAGTCTTAGTAGCCTGTGTATTTTCCCTGCCAATGGAGGTGCCATCACTCACTACATGGAGTTTGAAATAGATTGCTCTTATCCATCTGAGCCATGAGACCCAGCTCATCAGCAGCATTGGAGTTGAGGCTAGCTACCTTAATAGCAAGCCACTAGCCTGGTTTAGGGATATACAGCCATTGAAAATCCCAACGGAACTTCCTTCTTTCTTTTTCTTTTAATAAGTTTTTTTTTATTGTGAAAATACTGTACAGAGGGGTTACAATGACATGAGCAAGGTAATGAGTACATTTCTTATCAAGCATTGTTGCCTCCTCCTCTTTCTTTTTTTCTTTTAGCAGTACTGGGGTTTAAACTCTGGGCTATGTGCTTATAGGGCCAGTACTCTAGCACTTGAGCTACACCCTTATCCTTTTATGCTTTAATTAGTTATCAGATACAGTCTTGCATTTTTGCCTGCTGGACTTGGACCACTAGCCTTCTAACTATGCCTCCCCTGTAGCTGGGGTTACAGATGTGAGACAACCACATACAGCTTTTTGTTACAATGTGGTCTTGCTACTTTGTACCCTGGTTGGCCTCAAGTCACAATCCTCTAAATCTTGGCCTCTTGACTAGCTGAGATTACAGGTATGCATTGAATTTAACTTTATGAATGAAAATGAAGCTATGAAAACTATTAGGTAAAGAAGATGAAGTGACTGAAAAGAAAAACCCAAAACTTATGACAGATGAGCAAGTCTGGATCCATCACTCTCTTCAGGGCCCAGCTATAGCCTGCACTAGTACAGTAATCTGTACGGACACAGTGGCTGAGGAAATTCTAACATTCTATAAAACCTCCAAGAATTCAATCGTTTGGAGCTGCTTGGTGTGCATCTGGTTCTGGAAAGACTCTTAGCTTTCTTTCATAGCTGTACAAAATATGGTTATATATTCCTGGGAAAGCTTTGGCTGTATCTACTGCTTCTTTGGTAGAGCAAAGTAAACATATAAATCTTCATTAGTGCATATATACCTCTGCAAAGTGCATGCTTTCAGAAGAAGAGAGTTTTATAAGCAAATTACTCATACTTAACAACTTAATTCAGGTGTCAGAGCCTAATCATACCTCGGATTTGGGAGTGAGGACTACCTAAGGTTCTGTTAAAAGGCAAGTTCACAAAATGGTGACCCATTGCCAGATTCAACTTGTTAACTTTGTTTGACGAAGCATTTAAGTATACGTATTGTGTTTTAGATGTCTGTAGATAGAGTAAATGTTCTCTCATTTTCCATAGTCCTTATCATTTGCTGTTATCTTACTCCTACTTAATTCCCACATTTGTAATTCATGAGTCTTTAGCATTGTGAGCTCTGGTAGACATGGGAAGGGGACACAACAACAAAAAGGCAGCAGGAGCCCAGAGTAGAAGAGGGTTAGCGGTACAACCAGGACATTAATTGTGCACAATCTTAGTGTGTCATCATGCTAGGTCTGGCCTGCAATAGGCAACCACCAAAGACACAGCACAGGGCTGGGAGTTGCAGGATAGCGAAAGGAGCACAAACAGAGAGGTAACAATGTCAAGTGTTATAGTCTCCACATTTTCCCTACATTAGAGCACTTCATAAACATATATATCATCAATAATAAACAATATATCATCAAGGAGGTATGTTCAGATCTTTTATAGGTTAGTATAGACCGTTTATAGTTTAGTAAAGAAAGGTCAATACATTAAAGAATTTGCTGAAGACAAAAAGTCCTAGGAAAACAGGAGGGTGTCAAACTGAGGGTTGTATGGTTCCATAGGGGAATCTTTATGTTTTCCCTTCATACCTCTTGTTAAAAGGAGCACAGTTTTTTATGTTGTTTTGGTACCAAGTGCAATTCTGGAACAAATAAACTATTTATGGCCACATTCATTCATGTTTAAGATTAAAGAAGTTCTAGTGGATGCTGTAGCAAACAATCTTATTATCGCAACTTAAATGATTTCTTTTACCGATTTGAAAATTGCCAATGATGAAATTGAAATGACGTTAAGCCATTGAAAATAGTAAGTACTTGGATGTAGACAAGAGCAGATATACATGCTCAAATATACAACGCCAGGCCATTCCAGTCTGAAAATTAATGTTATGTCCACAAAAAAGTTTGAGTTACATCATAGAAGAAGAAGAGACATATCACTGCTTTCATTATAGATAGAGTTTTCTCAATAAAGTCACTGAAGATATATTTAAAGAAGAAAACATGGTCTAGGACAGGTCTAACCTTGGTTACTAGAGGAAGAGAGAGAGTGTGAGTCAAGGATGCATCAATGTCCAGTAGAGGTTTTCCTGCAAACAGAGGAGAGAAATGTTGAACTAAGACTATTTGAGATGAGACAAGGAAAAAAAAAGTTGGTCCCACTAATAAATCTATAGGAATGATAAAATTAACTGTGCCTGAAATTGCAAAGATGGGGAACTTTATTTTAATGTATGGTTAACAAGCTACTATCATGCAGGAAAATGCAAACAATTAGGACATAATTAAGATCTTGTAAAAGTAGCTCTTGATAAAAGGTAGTTAAAGACCACTTAGCATGTTTGGGCATATGTACACCAGGAATGAGTGTTTCTAAAATGTTGGTGACAACAGCAGTTAACAATAATTGTTGGTCTCTCAGGTCTTTTAGGAAAATCTATAAGAAGTGAAAAATGGTAACAAGCTTGTTTTACTGGTAGGCTTTATAGTTGCACCGCAACCCATGAGCAGCCTGTTTTACATCAAGTATTTCTTTGTGTGAGTTAAATGTCTTGTGCTGGGAAGTCTGTGTTTGCCTTTCCCTTTGACTTTCCACCTTCACTTCCCTGCTAGGGTCTTGAGATGCACAAAGTTCCCTCTGACTTGTTGGGGCAGCAATAGAGAAGAGAACAAGAAGAGTATTTCATTCCCTTTCTGTCCTTCTTTGAGGCCCTTGTGTTTGCTTTTCTATCAAAGGCAGTAGCTCCTGGATGTGGCAAAAAGAACTACAGATGGGCTCCTGTTGCTACCTTAAAGGTAGGAAAAGCAACAGGCTGTTGGAAGTCTCAGTGGGCCTGGCAAAATTCTCCTCGCATCTTCATATCCCTTTAAAAGCTCTTGTCACAACCTTTGTTTGAGTGAGTCCTGTGTTTCTTTCCTGATAAAACATTGAACTTCAATTTGACCTCAACAACAGGCTTTTAAAAGTCAGTCTACTTCTTCTTATAACCAGCTTTGGGGCCTCCTGAATATTTCTCAATAGACTACTATAAGTAATACTATGAGCCCCAAATACCTAAATATGAAAAAACTCCCTTTCATAAGATGAAAGGAAAGCAATGTAAAGATTCATGTCAGAACAGGCAGTAACTGAATGCCCATCAACAGAGTTATCTCATTCCATTCATGGACTAAGGTGGTGTTGTCCAAGGTCAGGGTCAATGTTGGGCTTCTGGTCCATGCAAAAGTAAAAAAGATTCTTGTTGATATAAGCTCTGGTTAGGTCTTGTGCCTCATGCTGCTTCTTTTGAATTGTGGTGAGTTACTGTACAACACACACACACACACACACACACACACACACACACACACACACACACCACACCCCACACAGAGGGAGATGGAGAGGAAGGGGAGAGAAAGGGAGGGAGGGAGAGAGAGAGAGAGAGAGACAGACAGACAAAGACAGAGAGACAGAGACAGTGAGAAACAGAGAGATAGAAAGAGACAGACAGAGAGAGAGACAGAGAGACAGATAGAGAGAGACAGAGAGACAGAGAGAGAGAGATACTGACTTATTTTGAAAATAGTCTCTTTTGGAGTTGTTAGTTAAGCCTGAATGTTTTTTGTCATCCACTCAACCTTGCCCCCAATGAATGCAATTAGTGCTCTTAGAAAAGAGACTTTAGTGAGCTTCTTCACCCTCTTGCCATGTGAGGATACTGAGCCAGGAAGCAAACCCCTGCCAGGCACTGAATCAGCTAGCATCTTGACCTTAGACTACCCAGACTCCAGAACTGTGAGAATAACTGTTGTCACCTTAACGTCAGTATTCTGTTATCACAGCCCCACAGGGGTAAATGAGGAGACACCCCTAGAGAAGGCCCTCAGTTACCTGTCAGCACCATTCCCAGTTCCCTGTCAAAATGGCTGGTTGCAGAATGGTATTGATTTCCACACAAGGTAGGCCATGGTGACTTTTACCTTGTTAGTTGCTTTCACTAGGCAAGATTGCCCAGATACAGCCCACATTCAGCATAGAAAAGGGCAGGTATTGGGTAGGGGGAGGGATCACAGCGCCTTTGAGGTGAGACTCAGGAGGTGAAATAAGGCTAGCTGCCTCTAGGCACATCAAAGTGCTGCTCATTAGGCCAGGAATGAGGCTGGAAAGAAAGGCAGCCTTTTCCCCCAATCTTCAGGAGTCACACAAGGAAACCGAGGCAGCATCTTATAAATGCTTCGCTGGTCCTCAGCCAGAACAGTGGGGTTAACACCTTCCAGTGCTTTTGGCCACTGGAGTAAACCACATGGATTGCTGCTGCCTTTCTTTCTTCCTGGCATCTTCAGTCACAAGGAAGATCTCCGTTCTGCCCAGTCCTGTGTTATCATGGGGCCGACCAGAGTTTGTTTAGGTGCGGGTCCTGTCTTTCATGTGCTGAGCTGGTTGCAATGCTATAAATAGGAATTATTACATATAAAAAAATATGAAGTTCCCAAGCTCCAAAGGAAATTTGGTTGTGATCTGAACATGCTGAGGGAGGTTGCTTCCCCAGGCCAAGAATTACAGCATTCTCAATTATTGCAAGGTGTAGGGAGAAAGATATGCAGGAATGGATACCCTCTTGCCCTCCATTTTTTAATACAACAGGGAGGACAGTGGGTAGACCTTAAAATACGAGATTTCATAATGGGGTACAGACTCCTTGATTTCGGTGTCTTTTTCAATGGCAAAGTAGAAGGCTGAGAAGATTTTTACACCCAAACTCGAAAGTGCATAAAATATGAATGAAATGCATGAATAAAAATGCTGGCCCTACATCCCTCAACCCAATCTGGAGAAACAAGGGCATAAATGGAGAAATGGCTAGTGATAGAAGAGAAATGGTGTGAGATCCACCTTGCATTCTCTTCTCTAAGGCAGCGTGGTGGTCATATCTTTTCAAGTTTGGCAGGCATGGCAGAATGCTGCTCAGAAATGAATAGAGCATATGCAGACTACAAGCTCACTAGAATACCCTATCTAGGAAGAAAATAGGAAACTGCTCTTGCATGATTTGGTCATCATATCTTGTAACTGAAAAACCTAGTATACTTTCCTTTTCATAGCCCCAAATTGTGTTGCTTAACACTTTAAGGAGGAATTTTAAACTAGGTCTTAACTCAAACTTAAACAAATATTAGCCCAGTTATGATGGAAAGCCAAATCGTCTGTCCTAATGCATTTCCCTAGTGGGGAGGTATGAAGCAATTTGGAGAGATTTTAATAACTATCTCAGGGAAACAGAAATCTAGAATTCTTTTTAAAGCAATTCCTTTTTTTAAGGAATCAAAAGAGGGTGCCCAGAATTCTAGTTAAAATCAGCAATTGTGCCCGGACATAGGAGAGGTGACTCAACGGGACATAGGTTTAGTTGTAATGTAACCTGAGATTTTATTTTCTTTTGTGCATGTAAACAATACACAAATCAAGTTACAGCCGACTGGATGTATGGCTCGGTTATTTTAATGTATTACAACTTAACGGCAGTATTTACTTCAGCTCTTGGCTTGCTGACACTAAAATTATCTTAAACAGGAATTATAACATAAAATTAGATTAGATATACTTCAACAAGTTTATCTCTAACAATAAATATATACAAATTCTGCAGTGAAGTACCCTACAATTTTCAGCCAGTGCTTAAAGTAATTACACATTCTGTGGTGATAACACATTCCGTTTTTTATTGTGCTTCAAGCTGGTGAGCTACCTCTGCCACGCATGTTAATGTTAATTAGCAGATAAAGTGTAAATCTGAGGAAGCTGGGGATTCTGTGACTTTGCCAGTTTTCCCTTGATTGGAAATTGTAGGCCGGATTTCTCTTCCTTCTGGCTTGGCCTATTCAGGCATTGCTGGAGATGTCTTTCTTTGCTACGTTTTAATCCATCAGCTCTGTTCATCGCTGAATGCCTCTCTGTTTGTTTTTAATTCAGCCGACTCTAACAGTTTCCTTCATAACTGCCTTTTATAATCAATCATAGGAGAACTTAGGCTCTTCCAGAACAATAGGTGGGGTTGACGTGTTTACTGCATGCTCCCTCATCCCTGTCCAAGAAGGTGTTTTTGTTTAGTTGCTAATAAAGTGACATTTTGAAATATGTTCTCGAACCAAGAGAGAGGGAGGTGTGCTCTGGAGCAAGCTTTGTTTGCACTTATGCTGCCAGAGCTCTGTGCAGCTGAGCCATGCTACACCAGGGACTCCAGCTAGAATGAACATCCAGAGGGACGTCTTTGGTGCAGCGGTGTGGTGGGTGGGGATCTCCTAGGATCGCAGATGCTGTGTGTGGGTCAGAATTTGCTTTGTAGTCTACAATGGACGCTATGCAAGGCTTCAGGCACAATCCAACCTAGGTGCTTCTCTACCCTGTGGCCCAGCCCTACTTTATCTTTTCTTTTTTTGGTCGATTGTGGGGTTTGAACTCTGGGCCTGGGTGCTGCCCCTGAGCTCTTTAGCTCATGGCAAGTGCTCTCCCACTTGAGGCACAGTTCTACTTCCAGTTTTCTGGTGGTTAATTGGAGATAAGAGTCTCATGGACTTTCCTGCCTGGGCTGGCTTTGAACCATGATCCTCGGATCTCAGCCTCCTGAGTAGCAAGGATTACAGGCATGAGCTACTGGTGCCAGGCTTCAGCACTACTTTTGAAGTCAGCAGAAGATGTTTATAAGGAGGTTTTGTGTTGAGCTCTTAGGTTTGATTTGATTTGCATTTATATTCTAAGCCTTACAGCGAATTCCTTCATGCATTAAGATGTACATATGCAGATTCTCCCATGTTCTTTCATTTTTACCTTCCTTTTTGTTTTGTCTCCCCCCTCCCTCCCTCTCCCTCCCTCCCTCCCTCCCTCCCTCTCTTCCTTCCTTCTTTCCTTCCTTCCTTCCTTCCTTCTTTCCTTCCTTCCTTCCTTCCTTCTTTCCTTCCTTCCTAGAAATTTGCCATGTACCCAGGCTGTGCTTGAACCTGCAATCCTCCTGCCCAGCTTTCTGGGTGCTGGACTTGCAGGTGTGTACTACATACCATCTTCCTTTTTGACTTCTGCTTCAACATCAATTACTTGCCAAAAAAATCTCCTTGGTATCTCCTTTACTCTGTCTGAATTGTCTACTGCATTCTCCATTGACTGTGAGAACCACTGCAGTCCCAAAAGGTTATGGCAAGGTCATCAGCAGAGTATGATGAAGACTCTAAATAAAAGGTCTGAAAAGAAAAGTAGCTCTAGCATATTTGGAATTCCACTTTCCAGTGGGCAAGCTCGATTAATGGTAATGTTGCTCAGGAAGGCAGCTCTGGCATTCACTACTTGTGCATGTCGGTAAAGACAATTCTGGTTGTTATGTATTAGTCTGTTATGTATTAGTCAGCTTCGACTGTCGTGACAAAAGAACACAGAATTTTATTTTCTTAACAGCTTTGCAAAGTCTAAGGTAAAGTCTCTCTCTCTACAGAAGAGATAGAGAAGGAGCTGAACAAGCTCTTGTGTGTGTGTCTCTCTCTTTTTTGTTGGTTGTGGGGGCTGAATGCTGGGTCTGTGCACTGTCCCTCAGCTCTTCAGCTCAAGGCTAACACTCTACCACAGTGCCACTTTTGGTTTTTTTCTGCTTAAGTGGTACTGAGGACTTGAACCTAGGGCCTCATACATATGAGGCAAGCACTCTACCACTGAGCCAACTTCCAGCCCTTTTGTGTCTCTTTTTATGAGAATAGTAATTCCAGTAGACAAGGGTACCCTTCTAAGTTCTCCATCTTACTGGGAATGTGGCTTAGTGGTAGAATGTTTGCCTAGCATTCATGAAGCCCTGCATTCGATTCCTCAGTACCACATAAACAAAACATAAATACAAGAAATAAAACTTCAGGTCTCCATCTCATTTAACCTAATTACCATTGGAAAAGCTTTGTTTCCAAATATAGTCAGGTTGTGGGTTGGGTTTTAATGTAGGAGTTTGTGGGGAGAGACACAGACTTTTAGTTCTTAACAACATTTCTTTAAACACCAGAAGTACAGAGACAGCGTTGTAGATCCTGAAAAAAAAACACCAAAATACAAAGTCAATATTTTCTGGACCTGTTTCCATCTCTATGACCTTTTAAAAGAAATAAGTAATTCTAAGTTTTGTCTCTAATAAGATTCTAATATCTACAGAAATTTTTTTTTTAAAAGCTAAGGAAAAAAACTTTCTCCAAAAAATATAGAACCCAAAGAAAATGTCCTAGGCTGTTAGGAGGCAAGCCCATGTGCACATGGACACACATGCACAATATACATTCTATTTTTGAATATGGATTCATATTGTGTTTGAGCTTTTTTCCCTCTACCAATATATCTTGAATATTTTTCCATGTCATTAAGTGTTCTTTTCTAACATGTGTTTCCATTTTTTAATGAAAAAAAAAGTAGTTTATACTACAGAATTTCATGGTCAACTTGTTTAAATTTATGGCAAAGACATTTTTAATTGAGACTATATCAGAATGGTATGCCCAGTTCTGAGAGAAAATAGAGAATTGTGAACAGAGTGACAAAATCCATGGATCTAGAAACACTGAGAAAAACTATCATCTATCCACACACATATGTATACTTCTACATAAATATATATGCATATATATTTTACATACACACATAAATACATTTTCTACATATATACACATATCTATATATTATATAAATCTATTTATATATCTATATATGTACATATACATATATCTAGATATAAAGATATATATATATATATAAAGATATAGATATGTGTAATATATCTACATATGTATCAATAGCCAAATCAATGCTAAAGAAGGAAGAAAACTGGAGAGACCCAGTTTCAAGCAAAATTCCTTCTGTTTTTTGAGAGGTGATTCACAACAAACCAGGGATACAATTAAGTTTGTGTTCACCCAGAAGATGTAAAATTGATTTAATAACCAAGGACCCTGCAATTTTAACTCAGCTGGCATGAAAAAACTGGCCTCATGGTGTAACAAATGTGTGAATCTGCGAGAGTATGTGGGAAAGTAGCATCAGCTGCCGTTTAACTACTTGTAGGGATCTCTTGCCATCTCTTAAACTCAATTACATAAAAACACCTTGTAAATTTACTTTCTGAGCAGCCCTTTCAAGAATGTTAATTTGGTGATGGGCCAGAAGGTGGTTGGCAGGAATTTAAATAACAATGGGAACAGACAAATTGGGGCCCAAGATGTCAGCTGGTTTAGGACGTGTGAATAAAGAAATTAAGATCTAGAGAGAATAAGGAATCAAAGGTGAAAGGAAGAACTGAGCCTGGTTAGTATAATTCACAAATGCAGACATGGGGTGGGCTACCCAGTCTTATATCCAGAATGCTGTATTCATTTGGCAGGGGTCAGTGACAGACAATGTTCTCGCCAGAGAGAAGAGCCTGAGTACACATCAGGGTGCTTGAAGAACATTTGAAGAGTGACTGGCATTTAGTGGGGAAAAGGAGGACACTGACAGCAAGGTTTCTTTGGTTTGAAGTCTAGTGAGGTATGTGCATACACTCATTCTGTGTTATGACAGATGAGTCATCTGGGACCATACAAAGGAAATTTTCCTAACAAAAGTTCTTTATTATAATCTGACATTGGTGTGTGTGTGTGTGTGTGTCTGTGTGTGTGTGTGTCTGTGTGACCATTGTGGGGGTGGGTGAGGCATGTCTGCATTTGGAGCACATTCCGGTGGAAGATTTCGAGCAGGAGGAAATTACTTTTGTGCAAGTGAAGAGATTCACTTTGGCAGAAAGAGATGGCATTGCTCTTCCCTGCATCCTGTAAGTGGCTGACAGGAGGAAATCGCTGTCAGGGACTCAAGTCTTCCATTCTCCCTTCTAGGTACCTGTCACATGGTACCTGTCGCCAATGGAATGAGCCCAGAAGGAATGGCTTTAAAAATACAGGCCAGGCTTCATCTTTTTGTATTCTTCTATCTATTGCTGGACCATTGAGGCCCAGAAGATGGTGAGCCCCAGATGCAGGTAGCAGACCTCTTGATTATCATAATAGAGCTTTGGATTATTATGTGAGACATCAGCCACCTGTTTTTAAAGTATTAAGCTGTTTAAAACTTGGGGACTTACTTGCTATTGCAGCTAAACTAATTCTTTCATCTGAGCTGATAGAGTGGTCCCTGTAGGGTTTTGTTTTTTTAATTTTTAATTTTTTAAAGAATTCTCTCTATGGGTACAGAGAAAAAAATAACCATATCAGTTCTTGAAATAAAACTACTAGCAAGTTAGTACAGAAATTTTGACGGGCAATTGGGCACGAAGAATCTGTCTTTGCCTAGAATTGTAGGGAGGTGCAGAAGGAAGGATAATAATGCTAATCATCACTTACAGGTGTCAGCATTATATTCAGTAATATGCTTTCCACCTCCATAATTAGCTCTGAAGTTAACAATAGTTTTCTTATGATAAAGATAAGGAAACATATCCAGAGAGATCTAGTAAGTTGTCTCAGGTCACACAGTAAGTTCAAAGCTGGATCAGGACTTGATGGGAATCTGTACATTGTCACCATTAAATTCTTCCCTCTTGAAGAAGAGAAAACTCCTTCACATCTGGGGTTAAACTAACTTGAGATGAGGAAATGCACACACAAACCTTCCTGTTTAGCAGCCACGGTGGAACTTTATGCCAAAGAGAATTTATTGCTCAATCCTGTCAGGCTTAAGAATATTTGATTTGATAGCTTTTCCTTTTCTCTCTAGCAGTACTGGAGTTTGAACTCAGGGCCTCATACTTCCTAGGCAGGTACTATACCATTTCAGTCAAGCCCTCAGACCTTTTGTGGCCTCAGTTGTTGTTTTTTTCAGATAGAGTTTTGCATTTTAATCCAGGGCCAGCCTCAGGCTGTAATCCTCCTACCTATGGCCTCCAATACAGTTGGGATCAGAGGCAGCTGCTACCACTGCCTAGCTTATTGACTATGATAATATCTCACTAATGTTTTGCCTGGGCTGGCCTAGCAACACAATCCTCCTAATCTTGGTCCCCTAAGTAACTGGAATTGTAGACGTGTGTCACCACACCCAGGTTGCATTAGCTTTCCTAAAACTTGACTTCCCTGGAACCCTCTAAGGGAGCAGAATATTTAACTTGAAGGCAAGCCCTGTAACGCATTCTGCAAGGGAACTCATCTGGATTCCCTTCACTAGTTTGAAAGTACAGGTGGAGGACCCCCACGTGGAGTCGAGACCCCTCCATCGCCTCACTCTTCACTGTTAAAATTCAGTCTGACAGAGCAGCTCTTCCGGTGTACGGAGTTGTGATGGACTGCAAAGTTCTTTGTGCTCGTTATATTTGTAACCCAGCATGTACGTTTGCCTTCGAGAGAAGAGCTTGGGTAAGAGGAGCCCTCTTACAGGCATGTTGCTGATGCTGGTGGGTCCTCACCTCAGACAATCAGATGATATCATTGCTCTGTTTGTAGGAATTGCTGTGCACCTACTGCTAAATGTATCTGAAACTTTCTTGACTTTGGCTCTGAGATGAAGCCTAGGGGTCTGTGTATTTAATAATCTCTATGCATGCTAAAATTTTAGAGTAGAGGATTTAGAAAATTGTAGTAAATGTGGTTCTAGAGGGGCTAAGACTGTCTACTTAGAAGCACAGACAGTGTATGACATTTCTGAGTAACTCTCCAATGATGCAGCGAATGCTCAATCACATTGGCTCTCTCTGGAGATCTCTGCCTCTTAGTCTAGTTGGGGGATGAAAGTGTTTGTAGTGAATTATTGCTTGCTCTGATATTGGCGAATCACTGTTCTCTGCCATGATACACTGTTAACTGATACATGGTAAAGGGGGTTATCATGTAAGCGACCTTTTTGTGGGGTTTCTCAATGTTGCACAGACAATGGAATCAATTGAAGAATAAACAAAACAAATAAACAACAACAAATAAACCAGAAATCTGGAGGGTTAGGCTGTACTCTAGACCTATTGAATCAGCACCTACAGAATTAGGACTATTGGGATGAGGGTTTCCATTTTTGCCTGAGCATCTATACACTGGGGCTTAGGAGGTGTGTGCTTCCCAGAGATATCCGTCCTGCGGGGGAGCTGGATCCATTCAGATGCAATAACAGGGTATAACCATCCATCAGCCATCAGATGCAATAGAAGGACACATTCTTGGCTTTCTGTCTGGGATGCCAGATCCAATTCTTTAATTAGACTTCCCCTGTGTCCACTACTGTATCTCATTGTACTTATAACAAGCTGGCAGGACTTGTGTTTTAGCAAGGCTTGAGTGATGTGAGCCTGCCTTCTGACTTTTACATAAGGAAAAAAAAATAGCCATATTTGTCCAGAGTGAAATGGAGGGGCTACCAAGAAAGTCCTGGTAGCCTAATCTTTAAAAACATCATTTTTCCATTTGTTTATATAAAGCATTTCAGGAAGTATTAGGTGTTGGGATGATGAGAGAGGTGTAAGGCAGTTCACACAGCCACCCACAGGTACGATGTTAATTACGTTGGGTTAGAGTCCAAGGCCAGCTGAAAACTACATCCATGAAGCCAGGGATGGTGATTTTCCACTGAAAACCTAGTTTTCCATTCTGTTGGTTACACAGCTGACCTGAAACAGGGATTTAATCATAGAATCAATTAGCTTCTGCTACATTTCTTTTTGCCCAGGATACTCCCCCCCGCCTCCAGATTCCAAGCAAAGCCTAGGGACAGAGGAACTGGCTGGGAACCGAAGGGTGTTAGGGCTGTTCTCTATGATTTGCATGTTCCTCTGCATACCCGTCCACTTCGGCCTGGGTGGTCCTAGTCCCTGCTTGTGCTGGGCAGCTCAGAGGCTCCAGCAAGCTCCTAGCCTCTGACGCAACCTTCTTCGTGAAGACTGATTGACCAAGAGCTGGCGGCAAGCCCAGCTGGGTTTTGTGTTTTTCTTTTGCCTCTCCAGTGTGTTTGCACTTTTATAGGCTTGAGCTGCTCTACCTTTGCTAAGCTGAAGGAAGTTTTATTTTCAAACCTGGGACAGGGTTGTGAGAAGATAGCAGCATCTAGCCTTCATGGGGGTCTCTAGTAGAAGATTATGACAGTTAATTGTATGTGTGTGTGTGTGTGTGTGTGTGTGTGTGTGTGTGTGTGTGTGAGCACTAGTAGATCCAGATAGCTCAGAGTTTATGCCTACTTGATAGTTCTTTACAGAAATCACTGCTTAAACTGCACTTGTGCTGTCAGGAAGGGTGAGATCAAGGAGCGGGGACAGACAAATGGAGAGAGCAAGGGTGGGAGAATGAAGTCAGAACACTCGATGTATGCCTGTGAACATGGAACTGGGTAAATTGAGGCAGGGCTGGGCGTGAGGGGAGGGAGCATGACGAAAGAGGGGGACATTGGTCAAGGTACACTGCACTCATAAACAGACATGTTGAGTTGAAATTCCTCTGTACAAATACTAAAAGGGAATGTTTAAGAAGTTACTGGTTAGAATAATGTAATAGCTGTATCAAGGAGACAGTATGAATTTCTCACCCTTTGTATTGTTCTAATCTGCTCCTAAAACACTTAAGCATTAAAGAGTACTCAGTCTAAAAAAAGGCCCATCTCCATGTCAGAGACAAACATTTCCATTATCCGCCCAGAAGATCTAAGAGTGGACAAAGGATGGAAGAAGTTCCGATTTGTGGCCTGTCCTTCATGTCATAGGCAATTTGAACAGCCAGAAGCGGCTGATTCTCACACTGTTCATACTGTGACCTCACAGGGAAGGAAACAGAAGCTCATGGATGGAAGTATATTGATGTCAGGATCTGAGCCCTGGTTATTACAATGCCAGAGTCCATATGCTACTTTTTCCATGACTTGCTTCTTGCCCCTAATGGATTCCCAAGGCCAATGTTCTAACCTCCACATCATCTTAAACACAGGCTAGCATAGAACCAGTAGCATGTAGCATTACTCACCACTGTACGCCCAGAATCTGGACTAGGGCCTGGTATAGATGCCCAGGAAATACTTTCTAAATGAGTGAGCACTTTTCTTCCTATCGGAATTCTTCCAGCAACAGAGTTCCTGAAACATGTAAGCTTTGATCTCCATTATTAATTTCATTTTTTTGGTGTTGAATTTGGAAAGGTCTCCTATGCTTGCTGAGTTATGCTTTGGAGGGAATAAGAGACCCCATTGTGTGGTTGTAACTGGTGTAGAAGATTGTCAGCAACTTGAGCCCTTTTCTCCTGGTCCCAAGGAAACTGGACTGCTTAACAAATACCTGTGGGGAGAAAACACAGCTGGTGTCTTACCTGATTCTAAAGTCTTGTCTTGAGATTTATAGCCAAACTAGGGAAGTCCTGGCACCATCATAGTCAGTGAGCTCTGTTTAACATAAAACTTATTTAAAGAGACACTGCTTGCATTGGAAAGGCAAACCGTCAACGTCAGTGCTTACCATGCCAGCTTTGTCAGGAGGCAATATTTTCCTGTCTTATTTTATGGAAATGCAGTACACCATATGTTTCAAGGGTTGAGAAATCTGTGATGGCATCGAGTACCTAAACTAGATCAAGTTTGGCATCATCAACCCCTGGCATAAAAATGTTCCCTTATGCCAAAGTAGGTTTACTTCATGGCAACTAAAATTGGGAGAAAAATGTAAATGTTCGGTGGTTTTTTTTTTCCCCTATGATGCAACATAACTGATCTTTTTGTCAGTTTACAAAAACAGATTATGATATCTAAAGAGTTGTTATGGTAAAGATACTTGTAATTCATTAGGACTGCTTCTTCTAAGGTGTCATATACAAAGTGTATAATATCTACTATGACTGTTGCTATTATTATCAAACAAGAGATTTTCTTTTGCATCCTAATCACTGGCAGAAAAAGAATCTCAGAGGTAAGCTATAAGGCCACTGAAGTGAGAAGCCTGAGGCTCTGAGCTGTAAGCAAGTGGGATAGTGGAGTCCAGGCTTATCTGAGAACCAACTTCATGGTGTGTCCACTATCTTCTGGTGACACAGTGAAAGCTTTTGATCACTGTGGTTTCCTTACCGCTCCTCCTAAAGTATCTCATGCATGCGGCAGTACATACCGATTATGCTTCTCTAAGTATTAATTAGTTTGTACTTTTGCTAATTCAATTACTTAGTTTTTGCCTAACAAGGGAGGCCATTTAGGTGAGGATACCCTTTTGGGTTTTGTTCAACAAGGGCTCGAATGTCAATTCTTCATGGCATGATCCTGGGCCCCTGAGGCAGCCTAGGTGTTTATTTACAGAAGGAAACTATAGTAGCTGAATCTCCATAAAGGAATGGCTCATTTGATGACTTAAATATTCTGTGTGTTGGCTTATGAATTCTATGCATGGCTTAAGTAGTAGAGCACTAGCCATGAGCAAGAAAGCTGACCAAGGGGGTGAGGGCCTGAGTTGAATGCCCAGTTCTGGCACAAAAATGAAACCAACCAACCAAACAAACAGGAAAAACAAAAACCCAAAAAACAAAAAACACCTGCATGACAAAGCAAACCAAAAAAGAAACAACACAGAAAACACAAAAGTGTTCTAGGAAACATTTTTTTTCCTTTTTCTTTATTCCTTTTCTTTTCTTTCTTTTTTTTTTTTTTTGATGTTTGTTTGGTCCAACTTAGAAATAGATTTCTACAGAAATAACATGGTAAAGAAGAATGAGAAGTCCAGGGTAAAACTGTCTGTTTGAATTTAATTTTACCATTTAAGAGCTAAACATAGGGGCTGGTAGAGCGCTTGCCCGCCATGCATGATTCCTCAGTACCACATACAAAGAAAAAGCCACAACTGGTGCCGTGGCTCAAGTGGTAAAGTTCTAGCCTTGAGCAAACAAAGCTCAGGACAGTGCCCAGGCCCTGAGTTCAAGCCCCAGGTCTGGCAAATAAAAGAAAAAAAAGAATAAAAAGAGCTAAGCATGTACCTTCAACTCTCCATGTCTCAGTATTCTTATCTGTGAAATGTCAATAATGCCTCCCAGCTTACCAGACAGACAGAAGGACATAATCCTGGAAATTATTTTTGTCTATTGCAAGTAAGTGATTCAACTGAAAGGAATACTTTTTAAAATCACTTTTTTGTATATATATATGAGGAGCAAGAATGACACTACTCATTTGGTGACTTAAAGTCACTGTATTTGATGTTGGTATAAGTTGGGGAGGGGAAGGGAAAAAAATTGTGGGCTGGGAAGGTGGCTCAGTGGTAGAGTGCTTGCCTTGCATGCATAAGGCCCTGGGTTCAATTCCTCAGCACCATATAAGCAAAAAGAAAAAAAGCCGGAAGTGGTGCTGTGGCTCAAGTGGTAGAGCACTAACCTAGAGCTGAAGAACTGAGGGACAGTGCAGTGCCCAGGCCCAGAGTTCAGGCCCCATGAATGGACCCCCCCAAAAAAACCCCCCAACAAACTAAATTGTTTAAATAGAGATACAGGTTGACCCATTGCAACAATGAGGTGTACAAGACATTATGTGGAAAAATGAACTTTACAACTTTGGCAGGGGTGCGGGGGATGAAGGGAGGGAGTGGGGCGGGGGGGGGGGTAGTTGGGAAGGGATGGGAAGGGGAAACAAAGGAGGAGGCAATGATGCTTGATAAGAAATGTGCATTGACAGCCTATTGCTATTTTACCTAGTTAGATAATAGCAATGTTACATATTGGCTAATTCATCTTGTTTTATTTCAAAAAATAAACTCTGACTTAAAAGTAAAAAAAAAAAAGAGAAATGTACTCATTACCTTGCTCATGTAATTGTAACCCCTCTGAATGGTATTCTCACAATAAAAAATTTTTAAAAAATTAACTTTTTATCTACAAATGGTTGCACAGGGGAATTACAACAGACCCATAATGTGTTTAGTCCTTCTTGATCAGTCATCCTTTGCATTATTCTCCCTCCCCCTCCCACCTGGCCCCTTCCCCACCACTGATATCGTTTCCCACTTCCTTTTTCACATATGTAACATTAAATATTACAACTGTATTCGCTCACGATTCCTTTTTCCATTCATCTCCCCCTCCATTCAAAACAGGTTTCAGCTTCCCAATATGCATTTCATGAAACTGTTGATTGTTCAAAGGATTTATTCTGTGGAGTTTCACTCCTACATATATTACACTTGAGTCAGGTTGGTCCTGTGTCCTTGTATGTGTTTACCTGGGAGGTAATATTTTGGGTATATGGCTCACATGTGAGAAAAAGAAAAACATGTGCCATTTGTCTTCTGAGACTGACTTACTTCACTCAATCTGGTATTTTCCTCAAGTGGATATTTTTCAGAATATCTAGCAGGTTTGGAAAAATCGAGCTAGTGACTTTTCTTCACTACAGAGAAAAGATCAAAGAGCTGGAAACCAGTGTCTAGCACAGAGCTTACATTTCTTTGGCCCAAGCTAAAAATAATATATACTTCTCAGTCAGTGTGTACTTTTTTTTGCTCCTGAGAGTCTTGGCCAGATTATTTTTCCCCCCAGTATCTGTAACTGACTGGAAGTCACCATTCTCTTCTGCTCTCCATGGCCTACCCAGCCCTGCCTCACCCTTCCTCTTACTGAGCAACGATGCTTCTGTTAGTCTTCCATGTATGCTGATTATAAATGCCAATAGATATTGTTCCTTTCGCTATCCCCCCCTTGGTCCATACCTAATTCTGAGTACATAATAACTAGAGGTCATGTGTTAGCTTGCCCGGCAGTGAGTGACGTTGCTTCAGTTGCTTAATTGTTTCCTGTGTTTTTCATAAACTAGTGTGAGTTGCATGAATGACGCCTTTGCTCATGGCTACTCCAAGATACTTACTTTCCTCTCCCCCAATTTCCATTTTAGAGTTATTTGATGCCTTTTTGGCCATAAATACTTTTTCCTATGTACAGTAAAATTCCATTAATTTGGATATTTCAAATATTGAACGACAGTGAGTCTTCTCTAGTTTCCAGACTTGTGGCATTTTAAAGTAGAGTATTTGAAAGTTCTTTTTAATTTAGACCTTTTCTAGTTTATACAGGAGTCTTTATTTTCCGTTCATTTGAATTAATATAATTGACTTTTCTATGTACTTTGATGACAGATGTTGAAAGGCATTATATTTTTACTTTATACATTACTATATTTTCTTGTTACTAAGAATCACAGAGATGTATATAAAAGATGTAGTTTTCAAATGCTTTTACCTACACTATTATTATTTTCAAGTGATAGATTAGGAAATTATACTAAGAAAGTATATTAAGCTGGATTTTCTTAACCTCAGAAGATGTTATTTCCCCAATATAACATAAAGATTTAATGGGTTTGTGTGTGTGTGTGTGTGTGTGTGTGTGTGTGTGTGATTTTCCTTTTGGGTGGGTGGGGGCTTGAACTTACGGCCTACCATGCTTTTTTACTCAACACAGACACTTTATCACTTGAGCTTCATCTTTACTTCTGGCCTTTTGCTGGTTAATTAGAGATATGAGTCTCTCAAATTTATCTACCTGGGATGTCTTTCATACCTTGTTCCTCAGATCTCAGCTCCTGAGTAGCTAGGATTACAGACATAAGCCACTGGTGCCAGCCACCAGAAAGACTTTTTTGGAGTACTGGTAAACCAAGGTTACCAGTTTATCTGAGACTCCCTCTTCTTTTGTAGTGTGTTGGTCCTGGGGATGGCAGAAGTCCTGAGACCTGGGCACTGTCCATGACCTTTTTGCTCAAGGCCAGCACGCTGTCACTTGAGGTACAGATCAACTCCCAGCTTTTTGATGGTTAATTACTTTCTTGCTCTGGCTGGCTTTGAACTACAGTCCTCAGATCTCAGCCTCCCAAGTTACAAAGATTATAGGCAGGAGCCACAGAGGCCCTGGCTTAAGGCTCCCTCTTTTACAAAATCCTGATAAACAATTCAGGACTCACATTTTGTATGGCACTACGAGGGATATGGTTGATCCCTTGAAGATTTGTTATGCTACTGTTAATTTTGAGACAAGGAGTTCTTAATTTCTTTTCCACTTCATTTTGTTTTGATATATTAAGAGAACAGAAGAATTGAAATCTGTGAATTCCTATGATTGTATAACTCTTCTGATGTGTTTTCCTTATCAATAGAATATCACAGTGGGTGATTCTGAAGAATAAGAACAACAGGGAAGATGTGATGCTAGGTGCTATAAAAATTCTATTTAATATTATTAGATTCATATAAATGGTATTTATGGGATCAACTTACAAGGGTTATAAGATGAACAAGTCTTATGTTAAACAGGGGGTCAATTCATTGTGCTACTGAATGTTCAAACATCACTCCAAAGCTTTTGGTCTTTGGCTTCCATCAAACAAAGAGGTCCTTCAGTGGGCTATTCACTTAGTTGACTAGTGAATAATCTCAGCTCAGAGAAATGGCATATGAAGTCACAAAGTAAATGACAGAGAAAGCCAATAGAAACTTCGATCTTCTAATTCCAAAATGCAACCTTCTTAGTGAGGTGAGCAGAGTCTGCAAGCTACAGAGCACCAACCGGCTATCTGAGTTCATAGACAACTAAGTTACCATGTTTGTTCTCATGACTATCACCCTTATCCTCAGGGTAGGGACCCTGAAGTGTCCTTCATGAAAGACTGTCTGAATATAAAGCAACTTTTCTGATATATTAAATGAGACATTGTGGGTCACTCTTTTCTACTCAGTGGTAGCCTCTAAAGTTATTCCCTCTTCTCCAAGAAGGAAGTGAATTCTCGATATCAAAGTCTTACCTCCAGGTAGACAGCAATCAATCTGAAACTGTAAAGCTGTGTTAACACCTTTCCCTTCATTTTTTTTAAGGAAGGGAGGTTCTTTGGCATAAATTAGCATAAAATACATATTTATATTTATCTATCCATGTTCACCCAAGCACTGACACAGTTTACAAAGGTAATGGAGTGATTTGATGCAAATAATCTTAACACAGAGTCTTATGCAGAATCACTAGTCCTCAACGACTGAGACAAATAAATAGAAAATGGTGCAAAGTTGCTAATGTTTACTCTGAGATTAAATTGATAAACTTCCTGAGAGGAAAGGAGTGATTTATTTCACAGCATTGATGAGCTCCATCTTGCTTCATTAAGCTATACATCATACTTTTCTTGTTCTAGTATTTGCTTGAATTGTGAATGTTCTGTCAACAATCGTGGGAGCTAGTTTTCAGCTCATAGTACACTTGCCTTTCATAATGAAGCTGGACATTCATTCATGACAAGAGTCTATCATTGACTTTGGAATTCTTGAACTATATGCATTTAGTACCTTGTGCTTTTAAGAGCAAGAGATACATAGGGACAAGGCGAGAGAATTTAAAAATTATGATTATGAATGGCTCCAGTCTTTTAGATAATTCTATAAAGGGTTTGTCTATGACAGGTGAATTTCCAGTCAACTGAAAAGGTGATCTTTTAACTCAGGTACAGAGGGAAAATTTTTTAAAATGTTTCGTTTCCCTTCACAGATCTTTGCAAAGCCTGTGAGTCTGCATAGAAGAGAAACATCTCCATAGAAAGCACGTTCGAATGACAGGTTTTTATGGTCTAGACATTCCAGAATTTCATAAGATTTACAAGGCTCCAATAAAATGTGGTAGAAAACCTATAAAACTCCAGTGGCTTGAAATGAAACATTTTTCACGAAGTGGAAATCAACCTGCTTTGATTAAATCCCAGTTCAAAGGGAAATAAAGCGATGTGGCACATCAAATTCAGTTAACACTACTCTCTTTCCACATCCCTCATTATTCTCCTCACTTCCTGCTCATCAGTGAAAACATACCAATGTAGCTTACAAAGATATCATTAATCACTCATCTATGACCTGCACTACTGACCTATATTAAATATATTAGGAAAAATTAGCAAGCCTGAAATAATTATTTGGAATCTCTCTCTCTCTCTCTCTCCCTCTCTCTCTAATTTCTGTTGGAAGAGAAACTTTCTCTGTTTCTCATTCTATTTTATGGAAGTGTCCTTTCTGTCCAGTTTCAGTGTAGTTTCAGTGTTGGACCATAGGCACATTTTCAATGCAGTTAGATATTTTTGAGTGACCTTGAACTATTCACTGTGAATTAAGAGACAGGTGTAGAAGACAGAGTTAGCATTGATTCTTCCTGGTCAAAGCTTTATATAAGGCTGTGTGTTTGGCTGTTGGCAGTGGTGTAAGATGTAGATCTTTAATTGTTGTTCCTCTGTTACCTCTTTGATGTGATGTTTTTCTTATTCCTACTTCAATAGGCAGGGTTGTCATGGCTGAAAAGCTGAACTAAGAGAGATCTAACAGGAAGTTTAGCAGGGTGAGAAGGAAATGGGTCAGTACATGAGTTTTTTTGGACCTTTGGAATTTGTTTCATATTTAAAAATTCAAGGAGTTTTAGTGCATTAGATGCATCAAGTATATGAGGCAGTGGCCATTTTATTCCTGCATGCCATGTATCCCATCCCTCATAAATGAAATCAATTGCTTCTGAGTAAGAATCAGAATACAGACACAGGGATGGTCTACATGTACTGGACTCACTTGGAAGGGTTGTATAAATGTACCACACTAAGTTCTACTATCAAAGCTTCTGTTCACATAGGTATTTTATTTACAGTTAGGTAGTTTCCTAGTTGCATGCTTCTGAGGAAGCATGGGGGTTGGTAATGTGGTGCCCAAGTAGTGTTAGAGCCTCATGTGTTATTCCTTCTTTATTGTTGAGTATAATTTCCAAATGACTAGAATATTTGTGTCCACACTGAAGTCGACAGTATAGACAATGCTTGCTAAGTACCAGCAAATGCTTATTAATAATAACTTTCCTACACAAGTCACCAGAGACTGAAGTGTCCTTGGAGGGATCTTGTCTTTGGTTCTTTTGTGTCTCTCTTCCCATTTCCTGGCCATTGTGGAGTAAATAGCTTCTGCTGCAAGCTCCTGCTACCATGATGCTCTTCCTTACACCTGGACCCCAAAATCAGCGAAGTCAACGATTAAGGATCGAAATCTCTGAAACCAACAGTTGGAAAACTACTCAGCATAGTTGATCATGGGATTGATTTCCTAGGGAGAGCTTAGGGAATCTGTATTTTCTCCTTAGAAAGTAGTTCCGTGAGATGGAGCTATTTCTCTGGACAGATCCATTCTTCTAGCACAGATTGCTTTCACCTTCTTCAATTCTGGAGGGTGGAATGCTCCTTGGTGGTGTCCTCCAAACTGAGTGGGGTGCACACTTTTTTGTTTCCTACTACATAATATTAGCTGACATTTTTTGAGAATTTATGATATTAGGGGTTACACATGTGCCTTATACATAACTTAATCATCATAACTGTCTGGGGAATATACTTTTATTATCCTCACATTAAAGATGAGAAAATAGAGAGAAATGAAGGGGTTTTAGTTTACACTACTAAAATGTGGCAAGCTAGGCTTTGTGTGCTTATGCTAGATACTTGTTTATATATTCCTTTAATATATGCTCATGCTAGATATTTGATTATATATTCCTTTTATTTTTTTCCTATATGGAAGGTAGGGATAGAGCTCTTCACCCATCACATGTGTGCAGAGGTGGGTAAAGCCTCTACTACGTAGCAGAATGGGTAGATTCATTACAGGAGAAACAGGACACGGGGCTGAGAGCAGCTGAAAGACCACTGAACACACAGGGTTCTGGCATTTCAGCTCTGTCTTCTACTTCACACAGCCTCTAAGCACTCTGTATAGTAGTGGAAACTTGCTCTGCTTTGCCGGGAGAGGAAAATATGAGGGGAAATACTATGATCCTTTTTTTTTTTTTCCTGAATGGAAGCTAGTAAATTCTTGCTCGTGTCCAGCTGTTCCCATAATTGGGGTAGTGGTGGTAATATTAACTTCCGGGTCTGAGGGTGTGTGTGTATGGGTGGCCCAGTTAGAAATCTGATTGTGGTGTTGTATTTCAGCAAAGTATCTTAGGTGGGATTCTCTAGAAGGAATATGTGGTTTATAGAGAATGCTTTTCAGGAAAGTGCACACAAGATACAGGGGAAGAGAATGAGGAAGGGGGAATAGGATGGCAAACAAAGGGTTTGGCCTCAGGTTAAGTGCATCTGCTCCACGGGGGAAATGCAGCATATAGAAGACAAGGCATTACTTTAACCAAGGGAGCAGGTGGCCTGTGGGGAGTGGGTGAGGGAGCATATGGTGGCTCAGAGAAGTTCGATATTTCAGCTGAGGACAGCCTTCACAGAAGGGGCACAACTATGATACCTTAAGCAATCAGCACACAACTATGGTGGGTATACTGGCTCTAAAGGAGATCTGGGTGTGATATTAAACGTTACCTTTAAATTTAGCATTAACAGCTCAATGAAATAAATACCAGGAAGCAGGTACTTTGAAAGGGTGAGGTGGGCTCAAGGAGAAAAAGATGAATGAAAAGGAGAAGAGGGGGAGAATCTAATGTATAGCCTACAAAATTAAGAGGAGTGAAGGAAGGGGCAGGCCATGGAGGGGTGGGTAAGAAAGTTGAAAGGAGTGACATGGATGAAGATATATTGCATTTATAAACTGCTTTGTTAAATGACAACTCCTTTGTACAACTAGTTAAGAATATAAAAGTAGAAAAAATCAGCATGAAAGAAATGAAACCTACATTTTTATCTTCTGCTACTTGACTCGTAGAGCTGCTCTTCTTTAGGGGAAGAAATCTGATTATCACTCTGCAAGTTTTGCTCTGCATTAATAGCAGATTGAGATGGCTTATTTATAGAATTATCACACATTCACTGAGGCTTTTGTCACGGTAATATACAACTGAATTTGTCCAGGAGAAGGAAATTAAAATAATTTGTTTTCTCTGGTGCTTTTTCTTTCTAATAACTGAAAAGTATAATTCCTAGTCGAATGTTGTAGAAAGAAACTAAAATAAATAAAAATAAAAACAAGTGAAGGAAATATGTAAGTGGCACTATGGCTAATGTGGATTGTACTCTTAGATTTAAGGGTTTATAATGCATTGGAGAAGAAGTAGGTTTTGGAAAAGGGGAAAACTAAGTTCCAACAGAGTTTCTTTCTTCTATAAGCTACTTGAGCTTAAGTAATCAACTCCCAGGGGAAGGGATTTATATTGGAAAGATGGAATATGATGGTGTTTCTAAACATGGTAGAGACACAAGGCATAAAGACCACTCATTCAGTACAGATTCATTTGCTTGTACTACTGTTGCTTGTACACTGGGCACTGGGGCCATCAGTATGAAACACAAAATCATCCTTTGCCTTCAGGTCCAGTAAGGGAAAAGACATATGAGCCAATTATTTCCATTTTAAGTGAGACAAAGACATGTTGTTTTGAGAAGCCAGGTGAGAAAGCAATTGTGTGTGAGGGCATTTAAAAAGTCTTCGCAGAGGAGAAAAAAATGGAGTTAAATGTAAAATAAAATAAATTACTAATGGTAAATAAAGCTCAGGTGGAGGAAACTGTACAAGGCAGAGATGTGTGGGAAGGTAGATAGTATGTCACCAGTGAATAAATGCTCAATAAATGTTTTAGAACTCTTTTAGTCAACCTGATGCTAGTCATTTCTTGCTGTAAACCAATATTTACCCTATCTTTTAGTCCTATAAGTGTTTTGAACTATGTATGGAACTTAGGTGCCATCCTCAAATCATGATCTTATCAATTATTCTCCATCAATGAAGGATATTATTGTGATATATTGATATGAGTGTATAAGATGCAATAGAGATTTGTTAGAAAATTGGCATGGTTTCCTAATACTCACTGAATTATACTTTAAATGAGAATATTTACATAATATGAAGCTGAAAAAATTAAGAAAGTATATTCTACATATTAACCAGTAGTTCTTCTTTCCCTTTCTTTCTTTCTTTCTTTCTTTCTTTCTTTCTTTCTTTCTTTCTTTCTTTCTTTCTTTCTTTCTCTCTCTCTCTCTCTCCTCCTCCTCCTCCTCCTCCTTCTTCTTCTTTTTCTTCTTCTTCTTCTTCTTCTTCCTCCTCCTCCTCCCTCCTCCCTCCTCCTCCT
>NW_012267367.1:5824355-5884127 GCF_000151885.1 Dipodomys ordii
CTTCTCCTTCTCCTTCTCCTTCTTCTTCTTCTTCTTCTTCTTCTTCTTCTTCTTCTTCTTCTTCTTCTTCTTCTTCTTCTTCTTCTTCTTCTTCTTTCTTCTTCTTCTTTTTGCTGGTCCTGGGGGTTGAATTAAGGGCCTGGGCACATTATCACTCAGCTTTTTTTTGCTCAAGGTTAGTGCCTTACCATGTGAGCCACAGCTTCACTTCCAACAGTAGTTTTTTATGATTTAAATAGCAACTTCTAAGACATCCATGCAAATCTGTATTTCTGGTTGGGATAGTTTAACAGAGTGAATTACAGCTTTAAAAGTTGTTACTACTGCAGGGCACCAGTGGCTCACACCTGTAATCCTGGCTACACAAGAGGCTGAGATCTGAAGATCACAGTTAGCAGTCAGCCTGGACAGGAAAGTCCAATAAAATATTCAGAAAAAGCTTGAAAGGATCCTGTGGTACAAGTGGTAGAGTGCTAACCTTGAGCAAAAGAAGCTCAGAGTCAGCACCCAGGCCCAGAGTTCAAGCCCCAGGACTGGCAAATAAAATAAAATACTACTGCAGAAGAACAAATATATATCGAGTACTTACCACTATATATATAACATTCATTAAAGCTTCTTAACACCCTTGGCAGATATTTGTAACAGTCTTTAATATTTGCCCACCTAGCCTCTACATTCCTTCAAACTAAGCATTCAGCTTGTTCAGTTGTGTGATGCTGTGTGATGCTGTGGACCCTTTTCCAGAGCTGCAGGTTCTGTCTCTACCACTGGATAGTGAACAGTGGTTCAACCCTAATATTGTACCCTTTTAATAGTGATTGTTTAGGATCTATGATTTGATTCTTACCCATAGAGTCTCTGGAGACAACTTCTAAGGGCTTTGGATAAGATTTTTCTCTTTGTAAAAAGGCAAACTGTACCAGGGAACCTTCCTCCCTGCTTGCAGCTTTGGGCATTCTGACATGAGAATGTGCTTCTTGAAACTATTGTGAACATCATGTGATCTTGAGAAAGGAGCTGCAAAAATTGTAGAGAAACCACTCCGCTTCTGAATAGCTGAGCTGTAGAATCAAACTTCTGGACTATGTGATATATTAGAATAATATTAATAATAATAATAATAATAAAAAACCCACAGTTGTTTGTATGGGTAGTAGCCAGGCACTCATTTATTTGCATCCAAAAGGATCCCAAATGATTTTAGATCTGTATTTTACATATATATATATATATATATATATATATGTATGCTGAAGTATAGTGAAGACAACCATTTATTGAAGATCTTACAGATACTAAAAACTAAATCTGTCAAGAATCTAAAGTCTATGCTCAGTGTCCTGTAAAACCATCTAAGTTTCTAAAAAGTGTCTTTCCCCTTCTCACATATTAGATTGTTTCATTAATCACCCCCTTTCAACTCTCAGTAATCTTTAATAGTTGCCTTTATAAAAGCATCAAGATAACACAGGAGCTATAACACACATAGTAGTCTGCCAATCAGACTTACTCTATGACAGCCAATGCTTACTACTTACTGATAGCAATAAGAGATTTACATACATCATTTTATTCTTACAATGACCTTGTCAGATAGATTTTTCAGATGAGAGAATATTTTTCAGAGGGTCAAACATTTTGCCCAAAGTTATATAAATCCTAAGTAGGCAGAGACAGAATATAAATCCATGTTTAATCTATGTTTACCAGGATTTTTCTTTTGAACCTGTACTGGGGCTTGGTTAAAGCTGGTGTTCTACCACTTGGTCTACATTCTACTTCCAATTTTTTATTAATAAGTTTTTTATTGTGAAAATATCATACAGAGGGGTTACAATTACATGAGCTAGGTAATGAGTACATATCTTATCAAGCGTTGTTGCCTCTTCCTTTGTTTCCCCTTCCCATCCCTGCCCTCCCATCTCCCTACTTTCAATTTTTTGTTGATTAGTTGGAGATAAGAGTACCATGGAGTTTTGTGCCTGGATTGGCTTTGAATCTCCTCCTGGGTAGTTAGGATTACAGGTGTGAACTATATGTGCCCTGTTTACCAGCATTTTTATCTACTGTACAGATTCCTACAACCCAATGTTAACTATCTTGCATATTCCTCTAACGCAATTTGACCATAAACTGTATTTGAAAATGCTGAGTTGAAAATAACATTTTCCCAGCTTCCTTGTTTCTTTTACAAGGCAGCTATACTGCCAATAGAAGTTTCTGCAAGAATAATAGACTTTACTTTTGCCAAGACAAAAAAATGAATTAACTTAATATGGTGCCCTGCTGCTTGCCAATAAATTATATCTTAGGTTGGAAGAGATTGTAGAAGTCATCTTGTCCAGCTTTCCCTTTCCAGAATGGCTACTCCAGGCACAAATTATTTAACCTTTGCTTGGAAATTTCCACTGGTCTTGGAATGGCTCACTTTGGCATAATTCCAGTTACTAGAAAATTCATCTTCCTGAGGTTTTCTTTTTCTGCAGCATCATTTTCAGGATCTATGTCTATCTTCTTTATAAGTGCAAACCTTGCCGCTACAAAGACCCAGCTATACGTTTTCTTTACACGAATCTTTACATTTGTTCAGCTCTCATTAGAAAATAGGAGCAAAATGGAGAGGAGATCTCTTTTGCTATAAGGTCAACGTAGGGACCTGAAGAGAAACGTATCTCTACTACAAATTCTCAAGGAAGTCAGAGTGGTCTGTTTAGTTGCCACTTGAAAGGTAAAACTTTCTAATCAGGTGTTCTCATAGGTCATTGGGCAAAAAGTAGTTTTTTGAGTTGTCATCTGATACATTGTAGGATAGCTCTCAAGGAAGTCAGAGTGGTCTGTTTAGTTGCCACTTGAAAGGTAAAACTTTCTAATCAGGTGTTCTCATAGGTCATTGGACAAAAAGTAGTTTTTTGAGTTGTCATCTGATACATTGTAGGATAGCCTGTGTTAAGACTTTGCCAGGGGTGTACTTCATCAAGACTATCTATGTTGTAGCTTTCTTCAGTAAGATATTATAGGCACGAGGTGCTGGTGGCTCATGTCCATAATCCTAGCTACTAAAGCAGCTTAGATCTGAGAATGGAGGTTTGAAGCCAGATAACCAGGGAAATCCATGAGATACTTATCCCTATTTAACTACCAAAAAGTCAGAAGTGGCACTGTGGCTCAAATGGAAGAGTGCTAGCTAGCCTTGAGCCAAAAGCTCAGGGACAGTGTCTAAGCCCCAAGTTCAAGCTCCAGAACTAGCACAAGTTCATGCATGAGTACGTATGCATGCACGCACATGCGCGTGCGCTCACACACACACACACACACACACACAAAGATGTCACAGGCAACATAGCAATAACTTAGAATGCATGAGTTCAGCTTAGGATCCATACTGAATTAAGCATATAAATGTTCAGTGAGGTTAATTAATTGCATGATTTTATTTCACTGAAATCAAGACACATGCACTAAATGCTTCATGGGCTTGCATATTTTCTACCTGGGCTGAAATTCCCCCAACAAAGGATTTTAGTGTTAATCTGAGGCCCTTAGATAACTGTGGATATCAAAAGTGATGAGGTCCTGAAAATCCTTGGATAATTATTTCTGTGGATTCCTTGAAGAAGTTTCCTTGTTCTACAGTGTTCTCCAAGAAGGTGGTCTCTTATTTCTCCCTTATAAGAAAACATTTACTTTTACTCCAGCCTCTGCCTCTGTCTTGTAACCATTCTCTTACATTTGGAGATTTGCCACTGAATCCTAGTCCTGTCTGGGTCTATGTTCAGGACATTTTCTGAAAAGACTTCTTCAATACTCAAATTGCTCTTTGTGTTCTTAGTTGATTTTATGCTTGCTTTTGGTTTTCTTTGACTGTGTAAGCTCCTGTGTATATTCCTGCACCGCTATACAGAACATTTTATCATCTTTTCCTGCTGAAAGCTGACATAATACACATTTATGGAATGTATATGTATTATATTTATTATGCCATTTCATCTTTACAACAAAAGTATGAAGCCAGCCTTACTTTCACCCCATTTCCTTTCAACAAAGATATAATCGTTTCCTTAAATTTTAGTATCACACAGGTATTATTACGTTAATATTCATATGGTAAATATTAAACCTATACAATGATACACATGAATCTCTAGATTTAAGTAAACAGAGGCACGAAGAGGTTAGGGTTACACAGTCAAAAAATGGCAAAGTCAGAATTCAGATGCAGGAGGTCTGGCTGCTGGAGCGGAGCTCTCAAGCACATCTTGTTGTATCTGTCTCCATGGAGGCATTCGTTGCCCACAAAGTGACAAAGGAGCCTTTTCTCTAATGCTGGTGATACTATACTGAGGCGGGGGAGGGGCCCCGAAGCTCCCCACGATTCCTCTTTGGAAGTCCTTGGGCAGCATTCAACTTCACCATTTTTCTTTTCCTCAAGGAACAGTCTGAATCTGTAACATTCCTGTTAGCTCCCCTAAATAATGAGATCATCTCAGTGATTCGGGGATGGGTGGGGTGAGGGGGGTGGCGAGTCACATTTTTATCAGTGGCGCCTTTGTTGCACAATTTACATTTTTTGTTCTTGAAGATACAACAGAAGATTTATGTCTGATGGGTTGTGATGTGGTTTGCATCTAAGAGAAAAACAATTCCTTCCAAAAAAAATACCAGATCCCCAAGTGATTTCATAATTGCAAACAGTGTTGACGAGCTCTTTGGCTTAAATAAGTTTATAATGTATTTGCTGTGTTTTTGTGTAGATATGTTTTGATGTGCTTGCTAAGGAAAAATAATTAAAACCCCTCTGCCATTTCTAATTGAGAAGAAAGAAATGCAACCCATCATAAGCTTTATTCTTCTTCTTCTTTCTTTCTTTCTCCCTCATTTCATTCCAGATTTGTTTCAAGGATTAACTTGCGTTAAATAGTTTCAGGTCTGAACGTCAGCCATGTTTCTCATTATTGGAGATCAAAATGGCTTAATTCCCTTTGTGTGTTGGTGCCACTAAAACACAAGGGAACCTTAAAACTACAAACTTCTGATAGAAGCACCACATTTTCTCAGTCAGTCTGCCCAACAGAGCTTGTTTTTGTTTTTCTTCCCTTCCCCTGCATTTACTTACTGCTGAAACAATGCTTTGTACTGATGAGTTGAAAGGTTCCAGTTTCTTGCATAAAGTAAGAAAGACTTAGGGGAGCTATTTTGGCTCCCAAAATCTTTTGACCCTTGTACCTGAAAATATGTCATCTTATTTTTGAGTATTCCTTTAATCGACTATTGTGTTTGCCTATCTAATAGTACGAGGCCACCTATCAGCTGAGGACAAGCACTCATTATCTTAATGAATCCAGGAGCCTGGGATTTAGATGACCAGACTTGAAGTTCTGATTCTACCACAAGCAATATGACTTGTGAGCAATGTGAAAACATTGCTGAAAAAAGTGGGATTGATAGTAGTACCTATTTTCTGGTTGTAGAAAAGCTATAAGAGGTGATTCATGTTAAATAATTGCTGACTGCAGGAGAGCATGTTAAGTAACTAGTTAGTGTTATTTTTGTGTTTTCCTATGCTGTCAATGTGCAAACATACTAGTTTAAAGTCTTGTAGAGACTCTTTCCAAATTCAGCATTTTGTTGTGACACTTCTAGACTTGAGTGCCCGGTTGATTGAGATTGAGTGACTAATACTAAATAAAAATGGGGGGAGCATAGTGGTATTGGATAAGAAGCAATATCCCTCTTAAGATTTGAACCAACTGAGAGACCCCAATCCATAAGTGTAATGGAGGCTGAAAAACTGCCTTTGTGACTGAAGAAACTGAGAATGAAGACTAATTGCATCAATGACTTTCTTATTGGGAACTTCTGAAGGAGAAGTTCTCCTGAGGGGAGAGCATATGTGTCCCTACCTCAAAACTTACTCTTAAGAGGAGATAAAGAGGTTTTTGTTTTCATTTAAACCTACTTGTCAGGCAGAGGAAGTGAGTGATGCGGAGGAGCAAATGACTCTTCTACCTGTGTGGAAACGTCTGGAATAGAAATGAGCATTTTCCTGACAGGACTGTCTATCTCAGCCTCTGCAGAGTACAAAAAGTGGCTCCACCTTTGTCACTTTGTGTTTTGAGTTTTGGGGAGATGGATTCAGATAGAGGCATTTTACTTGTAGGTTAAGCTACAACCAACTCAGTCTTTGATCCTAAATGTAGAGTGCTGGTGACACTGTCGTGCACAATGGTGGGAATTTGCTAAGAATCTTCCCTCAACCACAGTCCCTTCCTTCCCTCCCCCCCAAATCCTTCCGGAAACAGCTTCAAAGTTTATGTAAGTGAAGCAAGTGATGGGATGGTATTGGCAGCCAGACTGGTGATAATGGAGCTAAAGATGAAGGTTTAATTTCTAACAATATGCTTTAGCTTTGAATAGAGGTAAACTGTTTTACTATAAGACTTGGCACCCTTGCCTTTGTCCAGCTGTTGAACAAATGTGTATCGTTGGTCACCAATGGAACCAGACTAGCGGGTGTAGATAGCTGAATGCGAGCCATAATTACTACTGTGAAAACAACTGGAAGCACATGTCTTACTGACAAGGGTGTGGAGAGGCAGGCAGTACATACACCATGCAGACGCCCGGAGGTATGTTTCCAAGTTGTGCTTTGCAGGAGGTCTGAGCCACACACACACTTTCAGAATCCTAGACACGCAGCTCATGCGTGAATAGAAGGCTCCACACATCTCAGTTGCTTCTTTTCTGTGCTGTCATTTGGAGACAGGTCTTAAGACCAGAAACTCTTGGCTCTGTTCTGTGGCTTTTCTTAAGCTACTTTTATTATAGCACCTATGCCATTTCTTTCTTTCTTTCTTTTTTTTTTAAAAATCTTTATTGAAAAGGTGATGAGCAGGGGGTTACAGTTACACAGTAAGGTAATGAGTACATTTGTTTTTAAACACGGTTACCTCATCCCTCATTTTCTCCCACTTACCTCTCTTTACTCCCCTCCCAAGTTGTAAGGTTCATATCCAGCGTAGAGTCAAATGAGTATCAATGTTGCATTAATTTATCCTTTGTCCTGCTGTTTCTGTGATTCCCTTTCCCTTCCACAGATTGAATAATTTTATATACAAGACACAAGGTATAGACAACTAAGAGAAACAACAAGAACAAGAACAAAATGGAAAAATAACTACATACAGGACATGGGCCATTTCTCTTTAATGTTCAAATCTGTTTTGAGTGTTTTCACTAAACTGCAGACTCCTTGGGATGGGGATGGAGGCTGTCTTATTCATGGATGTATCAGTACCCCTAGCCACATTGTCTAACAGACTCTACCCTTTCTGACTTATTAAATAATAGTTGGCTTCCTAAGGTCAGATGCACAGGCGCTGGTTGGAGTCTGGCTTTCTTAGGAGGCTTCCACCTAAGTCATTGATCCAGATTCACTCTCTGTCACAACCTGTACACCCAGGCAGAGTTTCCTAGAGCCTTCAAGGCCCCTGTGCATTTGTTTGGGATAACTCTACTTCCAATGCACAGGGATACTTTGGTTTTGGAGTTCTAAGTGCTCAGTATTCATAGCTTGAACTCTTCTAATGTGCTAGACTGTATAACTGGTTCTTTGTTCTTCAGGGAGGATCAAGATTGCTACTCAAATTTTTAATGTATATAAAAAAATCCCACCTCTGTAATCAAGAGAAATATTTCGTGAGATTTTGAAAATTCAAAATTAATACAACCTTTTCATGTAGAACCAAATACTAAATTTGAAATCAAGAAAGCTTCAGTATTCTTCATTTCTCTGCTACCCCTGAATGGGTATTGTTTGTTGCTTTATTCTGTAGAGAAAGCATAGATATCCTCGGCAGTTACTTTATCCCTGTTTTGAGTCAGGGGTTGAGGGTGAGAGAGAGGTGGTAAAAGTGTCAGATAGAACTGACAGTAAGTGTATATATGTAGTCAAAAAAAATTAGAGGTTGTCAAATCTGACATGCCTATATCAGAACTGACTTAACAGGGAAAATGTTGCATATTTAATAACAGAATAATGCAAGACTGAAATAAACAAAAATTTAATAATCTTCAGCAATATGGCTGGCTGCAATATTTATTTTTCCAATGAATATGTATGGCACCATTTTTGTTTGCTCTGTTCTTTATTGGAATTGATTTTAAAGAGGGCTTTTTCTGAGATGGTTCTGGATTTCTTTTAAGCAGTACGGAATGCTGCTCAGGCAAGGGGCCTTCCCGTGGAAACAAATGTATATGAAATCAGCACGTGCTCAAAATGCGCCCGATCTTTCCTACTGGAAGAGCTTTCTTCATTTACATAGGAGAACATGAAGCCAGAAACAGGAAAGAAAAACAAAAAGCACAAACATGAAATCTTCAAGAGCCTTTTGGAAAGGCAGCAGAAAAACACAACACTGGAGTACTGATGCCAAGTGGTTTTTGAATTTCTTGCAAAGCAGCAGCTACAGGAGGATGAGTTTTCTCCTGGGGACCATCCAGTTGCTCTGGCTGGAAAATAAGGTGCTGCTGTTTCGCAGGCTGTGGATGGAAGGGAGAAGGGAAGATGGTGTAATTGTTTGGGGGGCATCTTGAATCTTTTTCAGTTTCATTTGTTTCCAAACAGGAAAACAAAGTTGAGAAGAGAAGCCTCAGGCAGCCCTGTACCCCTCCCCCTCCTCCCACTGAGGCACAGCTGGGGCTGTATCACAATATTTCCCAAGTGTGTTCTTTGGATCTCCTTACCTGCTGCCAAGATACCCAACAAAAGTCGCAGAAAGCTGCTCGTTGGGAACAAAATTCTATTTACAATATCGAGCTTTCTCATGGCCTCTTTCTGTTGCACAGTGTGTGTCTGATTGGCTTATATGTACCAAGTGTCTACCATACCCTACACACACACACACACACACACACACACACACACACGATCTTCTAGATAGGCTTCGGCAAGCCTTCTTGCTGTGCTGGTTGTGGGAAGATATAAAAATCTTGGCCCATAATGTATGCAATAAGATGCACTGGACCCATTACCAAAGTCCAGATTTCTAGTTTTTCTTCCCGCAGATACATAGGAAGTAACCTTTTATTCCGGATGAGTTGTCTCTTGGATGGTTGAACATTAAAAACACCCAGGGAGCTTTAAAATATATGGATGCCAAGGCCTTACTTTGGTCCTATTAAAATTAAATATCCTAAGGGTGGGAAGCATGCATCTAAAAATGTTTAGAGCTCCCCAGGTGATTGTAATGTGCAGCTAGAGTTGAGAAGTCCTGACCAAGAGCTGGGACCACAGACAGCCCTGTTTCTCCTCAGGGCCGACTCTCTACCCAAACAGCGCCATGATCTCTGGCAGTGGAAGCGAAGGCCACCTTTCAATTTAATTTGCTTCAACCATTTGCCATTCACCACAACAAATATTTATCCAACGGCCTTTCTGCTTTGCTTTCTAATTGTATCTCCCATGAGAGTCAAAAGGGCCCTGTTTCTCAAGTAGGAGGGCAAAGAGAGTTGAACCTTTCTCATTTTTAGAGGCATATTACCAAAATGTATCCCCTTAACCATAGATTGCAAGTTGCTAAAATATGTATGTGAATTCAGGTATCATCTTTTTTTTCTTACATGCAAAGCTCTGAGCAGATTCTTGTTTGTATGGATGTAAGACAGTTATCTCTAAGTTTGTTCATGTACTCAGCAGGTGCTATTAAGCACTGATCGGTGACGCTAGCTAAGATGGAGCATTTAGCTTGTGAAGAGTAGGGGATATGCTATTTGAGCAATAAATTAAAGTGCTGTGAACTGTCCAGACTGGAAGGGGTATGTGGAAAAGGATTCTGAAGGTTTATTCAGAAGGAGAGGCTATGCCAGGCAAGGCAAAGAGGCTTATATTACCTCCGTGAAGATATGAAGGTTTGAGACAGTGTGACGTGTTCATGCAGAGTTTGCATGGGGGTATTGAATGTGTTTCTGTAGGCTACACAGGTTGCATAGGGTGAGATGGGAAGGGGGCCGCTGATTGCCTTTGAGCTTTTGCTTTTGAACCAGTGTTTCTAAATGTCTTTTGTCTCAAAGCTGACGTTGGGAATCATGAAATAGCAACTACCCATGGGCTTGCCGTGGCTGGAAGATCAGTGGATGGGGAAGGATTGGGGACCACCTGCATTTGGACAGTGATGGAGAGCGGTTTGAAGTGGAACTGGAAAATGAGGCTCTTTGATTGGACTGGCCTGGGATTTCATGCAACCGAGTCTGCCACCCTCTCCCAGTACTAGGATTTTGACTCAAGCCTTTGCACTTGTCTAGCAGAAGCTCTACCAATATGTCATACCATAATCATTTAATTTGCTTTGCAGATTTAGTCTCCTGTGTTTTTGTTTTTGTTTTCAGTAGTGAGGCCTGAATTCTGGGCCTGGGCACTGTCCTTGAGATCTTCAGCTGAAGGCAAGCGCTCTACCATTTGAACCACAGTGCCACTTCCAGTCTCCTGGTTTTTTTGTTTTTGTTTTTCTTTTTTTTTCTCATCAGCCTCTGACTACAATCCTCCTGTCTCTGTTTCTTGAGTAGATGGGATTTCAGGCATGAAGTTCCATTCTTGGTCCCATTCTCTACCTTTTTGAGTTCTGAAATAAGGACACCTTATACTTATTCTTACCACATAGGGCTTTTTGTGGAGGGGGACAGGGAAGGGAGACTTGAACTCAGGGCAGCATGCTCACTCAGCTTCCTTGCTCATGGCTGATTTTCTATCAGTTGAGTGATGTCTCCAGCTTGGTTTATTTTGAGTTATTTTGGAGATGGAGTCTCACAAACTTTTCTGCCTGGGTTGGCTTCAAACTACAATCTCCAGATCTCAGCCTCTTGATCTGCCTTAATGTTTATTTGTTTTTTTTTTTTAAATTTTTAAATGAGGTTTCATGTATTAGGTATTAGGTAAGATGCACAACAAACTACTTGAACATAAGAAAAACATGCCAGTAACATGTAAATCTCTTAGTTTTCTTTATGAAATTTTCTTTTAAATTCTACAGATGTTTATATGGACTTTGACCTTCTCAGGTACAATATCAAAAAAGCCAGCATACTGGCTGTCTATAAAATGTGTGTGATTTCAGGCAGATGATACAGCATGTATCTTAGGGAACAGCCAAGCAAATCCACACTAAGAAACGCAAGTTCTATTAAGCCCTCAACAAGTCTCTCTTACCCGCAGCTCTACTCAGTAGTTCAGTGTGACTCTGACTTCAAAACTAAAGCTTTCCCCCAAATAGCAGGCTCAGTGCATTTGCAGCAAATCCAGCCTCTCTGGGGTTCATCATTCTTCTTCTAAAGGCATGAAATTTCCTGTAGCAGGGGGCAGGCATTTCTAACAGTCAGATGCATAGAAGTAATGGCACAGGGTTATATTTAGAAAGAAAAGTATACTGAGCAATTGTTTTGTTAAAACATAGGTCCTGTGTCACAGGATATCAGGGTGATTGCCTTGAAATTTTGATGGATTCTACATTCTGACTTGAGAATACAACATACATTCCAGCAAACAAGTGACATCTCTTAAAAAACAAACAGTTCCAATTGTATTATTAATGTTACCTCTCCTCTGGTTTTATTATTTTTTCCTCCTCTTGTGTTTGTTTCTTTCCTTGTGTCTTTTTGAGGACATTTGTGGGGAGGTCCCAGTCTTGGCTCGCTGAGAGTTCATCTGCTTCTGATGGCTGTTCTTTCTCCACCTCAAGTCACAATCTGTTCTTGGGAGGATATTCTCACTTGCACAATAACTGATTGTGATGCAAAAAAGGAGAACTGTAACATCATTTGGGGGAATGAGCGGCTGTATGGAAGAAGTTTGACAAGGCACGATCTCGTTTCTGTACATGTGTCCTTAATAATAACAACGAGGTTGGGGTGGTGGTGGTGGTGATAAAAGCATGTTAGGAGAAAGGCAGAGTAGCTTTGGAATAGTTAGATTTCTGAGGGAGTGCATATGATGTCAGCAATTAATTCAGGCCCTACATTCTGTGTTCCTATAAAAAATCCTATTTTAGTTGTGGTATCTTTGACGCATTTGCTGGCATAAGCAGAATATATGCCACAAATAAAAATTCAAAAATATCTTTTTCTTGTACAACTTGGGAACAGAAGTTCTGAAATGGAAAGAAACCCATATAGTATCCAGAAGATTGCTAGGCCCTTCATCACGTGGAGAGAGAGCAGGGCAGCTCTAAACTCAGGCACGTCTGCCACATAAGATCCAGGAGGATAGGGTGGAGTGGGGAGGTCTTGTGAAAGAAAAGACAACTCTGAAAGGCATTGAGTCAAGGTTCTGGAAAACCCTAAGCCAATGCTGAGTGATCTCCCAGTGGGAAGGACCCTTCTAGAAAAACCATTAATGCCCAAAAATGAGGTAAGAGTGATGAGTTTGTTCCCAAACTCAGTAACAAAAGTGAAAACTTTCAAGTTTCAAGAGAGTGATCAGCTGGTAGCGGGCAGATGACCAAGTATCACTCAGTCTGTTTGGTAAACTATTCTGGCAACTGCACCCAAAAGTAGGACCCTGGGTTTTCCAGTCATGCTTTATCTAATAATGCTTTTAGGTCAATGACCTCCAGTAAGATGATGGGTCTCTCATTATTACATTGCCTAGTGACTTTATAGCCACCTTACTTTGTGTAAGAGCTCTCTGATGTTCCCACAATAACAGAATAGTCTAATGATGTGTTTCTCAAAACATATCCCTGTTGTTAAGTGGCATATGACTATAATTAAAACCCAGATGGGTTCTTTCTAAAGTAATTGCAGATAGATGTACAATGATAAATTATTTGGGCCGAGAGGGACTCCATTGTTCATTGAGGCCAACCTCTCCATTTTATTAAAGAAATTGATAACCAGCTACTTCCTGTCATAGCCAGGGGCAGAATTCCCATCTTTCAAGAGCTTTGTCTGTGCTTTTAATGCCTAATACACTCTTCATGTATAACCCTGAGAGCATTCTAACACTGAGTCCCAAGGTAGGCATAAAGAGGAATAGGTATGTTATCCGACCACAGTACAAAATCTGACAAGTCAGTATAAACAACTGCGAATAGCAAGAAGCCAAAAATCACAAAGGGACTCCAAATAGTGGTGTTGGACCAATTAAGTCCAGTTTTTCTGGTCACTTTCAAGATTTAGGGAAAACAGAATAGGGACTTTGTTTAGAAGTACAACTTGGAGAATTTCCTCAGAGATGGAGAAAGGATACCTTTTAAAGTAAATGCAGAAGGAGTGAGAGAAGAAGGGCTCAGCTGCCCCGGAAGTGAGGCCACCAGGAAGAAGACAGGGAAGTGGAGCCTGGGCTGGCCAGGTGCTGTGTAGGAAGGAGACAACTGTGTTAAAGTGGTCATAAGAGGAGAGCATCATGAGAGGAGAGTTGGAGGGTGGGTGGGTTGGAGGGTGGGTGGGTGGGGGGACTTTGAATCTCAGGAACAAGAGTGACAGACACGGGTCTGGGCAGGGGAGGCGATCTCCAATAATGCTGACACAGCATTGAAATGATCAATCCTCAGTCAGGCTCACTGATGAATGAACCTCTCTACGATCTGTAAGATATGAACTTGCCAGTGAGCTAGGAATCCAGAGATTTCTTAGAAATTCCAGAAAGGGACAAAAATGAGATTGTTTTGGGCAACACAAATCAAACAAGTCCACAAATGGACATACATTGCAAAAGTATAGAGCTGGGAGATTTTTTTTCACTCCTATTAGGATGTAGAACATTTAATATCGCAGTATCTCCTTATTCTATCATACTAACAAACTATTAAAAAAAGACATCTTCAGGCATCTAACATATCAAAAAGTTTCTCAAACAATGTACTGATTGACAGAATCTCTGCAATAAAAAAATCTGAGACACAAAGAGCTAGATTTGAAGATTTATTCTACTTCAGTTTCCACCTGTGTACAACAGGAGAGAGATAAATTCTCAACAGTTAGCATTATTGTCCATAATATGAGGCAGGAACAAAGTTATGATAGGACATGATAGAGTGTAGATAGGAGCCACGCACAGAAGGTGATCAGTACACAACCCAGACCAAGGATATATAGAGAAAATTAGGAACTTGAATGAGAGAGTTCCTCTTTTTCATGTGAAGGAATGATGGAATTACCTTAGTGAAGGTTGATTTTATGATAAAGGAACACTTATACTGCATTTTCTCTCTAAAGCATTTGTGTGGTAGAACATATAGATATATCGTAGTTACTTGATGAATAAATAATTGACTTCTTAAACAGGTTTATTGCTCTTACCTCCATGAGCAATTTTGATTATCGGTGCAACCACCTCCCCCAACCTGTAGGAGAAATCTGTGAATAGAGTTGGATTAGACTAGTCTTTGTAATACAGATATAGTTGCCCATTGGGAAGACTTTTTCTCAGCCAGGAAGTGCTTGAACAAGGTCAGGCATGAAGAAAAAAAATATTCCTGTAGTTACATGTCTCTACCACTAGATGATATGCATGTATAAGCAAGTTAAAAATCCCCTGGCCTTCCATTTGTCCTCAGTGACCACAGTGATAAACGGGTGAGCTAGCATATCTACAATTCAATTGCAAATGTCCGTAGAGAGGTAAGCAAAAGGTGAAAATGGACCATCCGTACTGATGAGGATAAGAAATATAAGGACAAATCTATGGAGCATGTATTGTTTAAGTCAGAGGCCATTACATTACAGTCTAATGGCCAATCTAGCTCAATGCATGTTTTTATAAATAAAGTTTTATTGGAACAGGGCCACATTCATTCATTTGTGGTTGATTTTGCTTAGCTATGATAGAGGTAGACAGAAACAGAAATGGTGTGAATTGTAATGCCTGAAATATTTTCACTGATCCTTCATTGAAAAAGTACCAGTGCTAACTTGGTTTAAGAACATGTGATGCTTGAAATTGCAGAGCTTCTGCATGGCAAAGGACATAGCTAGCAAGATCAATAGAAAGCCCACAGATTGGGAGAAGATCTTCACTAGCCATACAACGGACAAGGGTCTCATAACTAAAATATACCTGGAACTTAAAAAATTAAATCTCCCAACAACAAATCCTCAAAGAAACAACTGCCCAATAAATAAGTGGACTAAAGACTTAAGAGAAACTTCTCTGAAGAGGAAAGAAGGATGGCCAATAGACACATGAAGAAATACTCAATCTCCCTAGCCATAAAAGAAATGCAAATCAAAACAACATTGAGATACCACCTCACTCCAGTTAGAATGGCTAAAATCAAGAACTCTAATAACAACAGATGCTAGAGGGGGATGTGGACAGAAGAGAAACTTACTGCATTGTTGGTGGGAATGTAAACTTGTTCAACCACTTTGGAAAGCAGTATGGAGGTTCCTCAAAAGACTCCACATAGAGCTCCCCTATGACCCAGCAATCCCACTTTTGGGCATTTACCCAAATGGTCACAAACAAGACCACACTAAAGCTACCAGCACAACTATGTTTATTGCAGCCTTATTTACCATAGCTAAGATATGGAACCAACTCATATGCCCCTCAGTAGATGAATGGATCAAGAAAATGTGGTATATATACACAATGGAATTCTATGCCTCCATCAGAAAGAATGACATTGCCCCATTTGTTAGGAAATAGAAAGACTTGGAAAAAATTAATATTAAGTGAAGTAAGCCAGGTCCAAGGAAACATAGGTCCTATGGTTTCCCTTATTTGCAATATCTAGTATATGTCTGAGTCAAGCAGAAAAGGTCAGATAAGGTGATGTTAGGGAAATGAACCCTAAGATATGTATTCAAATGTTTTTTCTTTCAGGTGATTGTTTCTAACATATTTATAAGATGATTTCTTTGTTGCTTTGTATGTCCCTCCCCCATGGTATAACCCCTGCTTTCACTGTATTTGATGCTGGTATAATTTGTGGAGGGGAAGGGGAAAAACAAATCATTTAAATAGGGATACAGGTGGACCCATTGCAATAATGAGATGTAAAAGTCGTTATGTCGAAAACGAACTTTACAACTTTGGTGGGGGGTGAGTGAGGGAGGGGGAGGACCCTCCCTGCGGGGAGGCTTGGGGGGGCGAGGATGGGAAGGGATGGGAAGGGGAAACAAAGGAGGAGACTACAATGCTTGATAAGAAATATACTCATTATCTTGTCCATGTAATTGTAACCCCTCTGTACAGTATTTTCACAATAATAATAATAAAAAGAACATGTGATGTTTGTAATCCTAGCTACTCAGAAGGCTGAGATCTGAGAATCGCAGTTCAAAGCCAGCCCAGGCAGAAAAGTCTGTGAGACTCTTATCTCCAATTAATCACTAGAAAACTAGAAGGGGCACTGTGGCTCAAGTGGTAGAGCGTTCACTTTGAGTTGAAGAGTACAGGGACAGTGCCCAAGCCCAGAGTTCAAGCCCTACGACCCACCCCAAAAAAGAAAAAAAAAGAACATGTGGTCGCTGGGCACCAGTGGCTCCCGCCTGTAATCCTAGCTACTCAGGAGGCTGATATCTGAGGATCGCAGTTCAAAGCCAGACAGGGCAGAAAAGTCTGCGAGACTCATCTCCAATTAACCACCAGAAAACCAAAAGTGGTGCTGTGGCTTAAGTAGTAGAGTGCTCGCCTTGAGTGAAGAGCTCAGGGATAGGGTCCAGGCCCAGAGTTCAAGCCCCATGACAAAAAAAAAAAAAAGACATGTGGTCATTCAAACTCAACCCCTACAATTCTGTGCTTGTGAGTGTGTGTTATTCTTTACATGTAAGGAAATTCATGGAATGAATAAAATGAAGATAGAATGAAACCTGGCAGGTTGCACACGTATGTGAAAATGCTGTAACTATTAATATAGGCATCCTGGTTACCATTGGGTTTGTGTATCGAGAGAGATGACCACTGTTTCTAAGTAGTTTGCTGAAGATCTAGAAAGATGCAAGTAGATTAATATAGGGCTAGCCCAGCATGGTGTGTTGATATGTAGGTAGAGATGGGATGGGGCAGCACTAGCTGCTTGTGAATAGTTCTTTCCAAAGAGATACTAATTCAAACGTATTTTGTCACCATAGTTTGTTAGACCGTAGGTGGACATTGTGTCCTTAATGTTGGACTTATGTTTGTAGTCAGGTGGGAGACACAGAAAGAAGACAGTCAAAGGAAGTGTTCTCTTTGGTGTCTTGGTTTTCTCTGATTCAAGGAGGTCTTCTTCAGCATTGGAATCTGGTGGCCTATGGACCCTCAGGGTATCTCCATGGAAGTATAAAGTAAAAGGTACAGTTGGCACCATGAGGGCATTCATGGTAGAGCTTCCTATATTTCTAACCATCCTGGAACATCTTCCCTAGAGATACTTTTGAACTCAGGGTCTTAAGCTTGCTTAATATGAGCTTTAGCACCCAAGTCACATCCGTAGCCTTTTCATGCTTTAGTTATTTTCAAATAGTGTTGCACCTTTATTTCCTTAGGGTAAGCTTCTGACTGTCATCCTCCTATGTATACTTCTGAATAATGAGGATTACAAGCATGTACTACCATGCCTTATATTTTACAAGAAAAAGTGATGTACTGGGATCATTTACTACCCACACTGCAATTGTTGCAAATAACCAACAATTATTATTATTATTATTATTGCTATTAGTATCATCTTTATTTTTGTAACTAATGGCACACCTGGTGAGGTGGGCAGGTTAACTTACTCCTTTCTCCCATTTGATAAGATAGAGCTGCATCATTTATTATTTATCACATAAATACTCCCATAGGTCCTACGCCTCCTTGCTTTGCTTTCAGGAGATCTTTCCCCCACCCCCTGCCATTATTCCTCCACATCCAATACTACCTCCTTAGAATGCCTATTGTGCCTGTAACATCTAGAGGCCTGTGGAGACTGCTCCTGTCACTCAGTTGACTCTAAAAAGGAGGAGAAGCTCTAGAGCTTGAAAAGAGATGCAGGGACAGAATGAAGTCTTCCATTCCAGGGGCAGCCTAGGCTTAAAGGGTCTAAATTTCATCCCAAGTAGGGTTATACAGAGACTTTATATTTTCCCTAATGACATGACAAGGGCTTTTATTGGTTAGAAATGGTGTAATAATAGTCCCAAACTCTTTATATCACTGGAACATTTGCCCTGCATCATTGTGGAATGCATGTTCGCATGGCAACAGCAGTGGCACTGGAGGCAAAGAATCTGGGTACTAGTGAGAGGTGAATTAGAAAGGGAAGATAGAAGATAGATAAAGATTAAAGGTGAATGAAAAGACATAGCCACACCACTTTCCTTCTCTGCAAAATGATGACAGCTGAACCCTCCCTGCTATTACTACAACTGTGATTGGAAATTACTGACCATGAATCAATCACTACAACAGCAGCTTTGGCCAGTAACAGGAAGTATTCTTTGAAAACGTCCGTATCCTAGCTGACTATATGACGAGGTCTTGCAGTACATCATGAATAAAATAATCATCAGAAAAGTAGATTTTTGTGTCTATTTCAGTAATTGGTTTGAATTTATAATTGGTTTGATGTAATTTTTTTTCAAAAATTTTAAAGGTTCTTAGTATCTTCAGCTCTGTATCTGAGAACACTTCGTCCCATAACTTTTCCGCTGGTACATGAGAGCCAGGTAAGAGGTAAGGGTTAAATCTGAGTTATTGAAACAGGACTTCTTTAATTCTTCATTCTGCTCCTGGTACTTGGGGGTTGTGGTTAGTCAGAAAGGCTCACATTCAGAATCTGTGTGTTACTGGGTGGAGGAATGAGGCTGAAGTCCCTCCCTGGTTACGTCAAGGAGTGTCAAATTTGGCCCACTCGTCTTGCTTCCTGTTGACTCCAAGGAGACTGCAACTGGAGTCTCACAGTAAAAAATCATCAAGCTCTGAGACCAGTCTGAGTTAGTAATCACTACATGTCCTGTTCAGTCGAACTGCTTTCCAAGTGATAGAACAAACCAGCCAACTCCCTGACTCAGCTTCCCAGGGAGAGCCAGTAGCACTTACTGCCTGCACATCCCTAGCTCTTAATGGCCCAGGTTTGATCCAGTACCCTGCCCAGCAGGGTGATCGGAACTCCCCCTTGGATCTCATCCCTTCAGGGACAGAAAGACAGACACAGATGACGAACTGTATGGCCTACTGGAGAAGGGCCACCTCACCATGACTCTTTGAAGGAAAGTGTTACAAAAAAAAATATCCTCTTCCATCAGTTGGTGTCACTCTCTGGAACCAGTCACAAATAGCTGGGCGTGGGAGGGTGAAGCTGTCTGAAGTTTGAAAATATATTGAGTAGGAAACACTAACTTTTTCCGTTGTTCCCCCCCCCCCCTTCTCTGTCATTAGACACAGTATTCCCTTGTTTGTTTCAGTAACTACTGAAGGTTCTGGAAGGAGACGTCACTATTTAGAGGAATCTTACTATCCCTGTTTTTGAAGTGATTAGATGAATTTTGTTGCTTTACTAAGCTTATGTCCAGTCATCTTTTTATTTTTTTTTAAAGGGCAGCTTATATTCTGCGGTGTGAGTACAGGAGCCTCCTGGGAATAGCTTCCTGGAACTCCCAGTCTCGTATGCAAATTAGATTAAACCACACTGCAGTCAGGGCTCCCAGGGCAGATAATTCCCATTCCGACCCTTTCCATTTTAGCATTATTTCTTGTGGGAATAAAGAAGTCTCTTCCAATTTATTTCAGCTACTGCTTTGGATTGTTTTTAAGTACACTATCTGCCTGTTTCTTTACCTTGGTTAAAGTGTAAACTTTTGTGTTCTTCAAACTAGAGGTTGGTGTCCTTGGAAGCAAACACTATAAGAAATGCTGTATTATAAGAAATGCTGTATGTCTGAGACAAACAGAAACGGTCAGATAAGTTGATATTAGGCAAAATGAACCCCAAGATAAGGATTCAAATGTTTTTTCTTTCTTGCGATTGTTTCTAATATATTATAAGATGATTTCTTTGTTGCTTTGTATGCCCCTCCCCCACAGTATAACCCCTGCTTTCACTGTATTTGATGTTGGTATAATTTGTGGAGGGGAAGGGAAAAAACAAATCGTTTAAATAGGGATACAGGTGGACCCATTGCAACAATGAGATGTATGTCGAAAAATGTCAAAAATGACTTTACAACTTTGGGGGGACACGGGGGGGTGAGGGGGGATATGGGAAGGGTTGGGAAGGGGAAACAAAGGAGGAGGCAACAATGCTTGATAAGAAATGCACTCATTACCTTGCCCATGTAATTGTCACCCCTCTGTATGGTATTTTCACACACAATATATATAAAAGAAAATCCATCTTCTTCTCTCAAAATGAAGCTAAGCGTTTTGAATGGCTGGTGCCACCACATCCTTCAGGCAGTTTTCATACTTGGCAGGCAATGTTTAGTCATTTCTCATGTTCCCCTTGTTTTGATCAGTCAATATATGATAACTTGACAACATTCAAATGTGAGAGCTTGAGGAGTAGGGGTAGGGAGGAGGGAAGAAGTCCTTCAGCCAGCAACATTTACTGTTTAATTATAACAAGAATTTTAACTGTAGTACTTCTCCAGTGCTGAGGCTGTAGGTGAACTTGAAGATCATGTCCCAAATCCTGGCCTGGAATCTGAATTGGCACTATTGTAGAGCTCCCTAGAAAACACCTATGTGTATATCAGACAGCAAACACGCAAATCATTCCTTTCCCAGGATGCCTGGGCCACTTCTTCTATCCAACCAGATGTGCTGTGGGTCTTGCAGATAGCATCTGTTTGTTCTATTTATGGGGGAGAAAGCATGGATCTGTGAGCTCCGCATGCTCATAACTTTCTTTTGGGATCTTTTATTTCATTATTTTCTTTGGAAATTTGCTTTGCAAAAACCCAGAGTATGCAAAGAAACATAGGTCCCATGGTTTCCCTTATTTGCAATATCTAGTATATGTATGAGTCAAGCGGAAAAGGTCAGATAATGTGATGTCAGGAAAATGAACCCTTAGATATGTATTTTAGTGTTTTTTTCTTTCATGCATGTGTTTCTAACGAATTTATAAGATTATCTCTTTGTTGCTTTGTATGTCCCTCCCCCACAGTATAACCCCTGCTTTCACTATATTTGATGTCAGTATAACTTGTGGAGGAGATGGGGAAAAACCAGTTGTTTAAGGATACAGGTGGACCTGATGCAACAATGAGAAGTACTAGTTGTCATGTCCAAAATGAACTTTACAACGTCGGTGGGGGGGGGAGGGGGGGAGGGGGAAGGAGAAGGATTGGGATGGGGGGGATGGGGGAGGCTGGGAAGTGATGGGAAGGGTAAACAAAGGAGGAGGCTGCAATGCTTGGTAAGAAATGTACGCATTATCCTGCCCATGCAATTGTAACCCCTCTGTACAGTATTTTCACAAATAAAATAAAAAAAAAGAATAAAAGTTAAGTGTGGTAAGACTAACACATGAATACTTCAAAAAAAAAAACCCAGAGTATGTTAGAATATTGAGTGATTCTATTTGCTGTAAATTCATCCTTGGAGGGATGAAGTGATTTGTATAAACATTTCTGCCCCTCTTTCTTTGTTTTATTTGTTTGGTTGTCTATGGTTATGAAGCAGGTCTTCACTGAGAAACTTCTATGTTCTAAACCCTAGCTGAAAAATGGCATGTCCTCACGTGGTATATAGTTTATTGGATAGAAATAGATCAGTTCAAATAACCACATATCAGTATATAATATTCCCTGTGATGATTACTACCTGGTACTCTAAGAGTATAACACAAGTATATTTGGGAGGATGAAAAAGGTAAGGGGAGGTTTCCTTGGGGAAATGAGCAGTGGTCTGAGGGATATGTTTGGCCTGAGGAGGTCTAGGAAAGTGGAAGAAGACCCCGTGCTTCTTTGAAGAATGTGAGTGTGGGAAATGGAAAGAAGGGCATAGTGGCTAGAGTGAAGAGTAACACAGAGTACAGAGGACACAAGGCTGAGAGGTGAGTGACTAAGCCTGCACAGTCAGGTTATAGCTTTGTGTTATGAGTAATGGGAGAGTTATCTTCTCTTGAACACAAGAGAAGAGCAGGAGTGGAATAGGAAGGCAACTGGGACTCTTGTAGTCAGTGCAACAGATAATGGTACTCGGTTATGGAAGAGATAAAATGGGATGGATATAATAAGGAGGAATTTTAAATGCAAACCTCACAGGACATGAGGAACAAGGGACTAACCAGGTTAAGGACAAAGCAAATGGAAGGATGGTGGTCCGAAGGAAGTGGGATGAGGGATGGATGATTTTAATTTTTTTTTAGGAAGCACCAAAGCAAGATGGTGGATAATAAGTTAACTGTGTGCATCTTGCCCTTGAGAGGAAGTTTTGGGCTAGAGATAAAATATTTGTGAATGAGTAGTATTTTGTTTTTATAACTCATATGACTTAGTCATTTTTAGCAACCTTCCAGAACCACATTTCTGAATGTAAAATAATTTAAATGGTCTTGAGGGACTTGAGAGGCAAGTTGAAGTCTATCATGGATGACTTAGGAGTTGTATGATTTGAAGTTGCCCTCCATGCTCAATATTTTTCTTCTTCTTGACCTGTCAGGGTGCCTAAAATTGCTGGCAATTGTGTTATTCTTTAGTGAATTCTCATTTTATTTGGCTTAGACTCATAAAATTTTAGTGTTTGAAAGGATATGCACATTGTTTCCTCCAAAGTTCTCACTCGAGATGAGAGTCTTCTCTGTAAGATTTCTAGACAGGTAGCTCCAGCTTGAACAGGGGGAAATCCAATATTTGACAAGGCAGTGCAGATTTTCAGTTTTGTCCTAAAAATTCTCTATATTGGCTTTTTCCATCTAGGATAATACAGAACAGTCAGTAGTGATCCTCTATTTCTTAAAAAATAATATTGTTTTTCTCAGCTAAACTGTCATAGGGATGAATGATTTACATCAAAAGTCATCAAACTCATTGGAATCCTTGGAGCTAACTTATCTTATGTAGATGCCACAACACGTCCTTAGGTGTGTATTGTGATTCTATAAAGAGATGAGGAAACTGAACCTCAGGGTTCCATGACTTACTCAATGACATACCACATGAGGACTGAGCAGAACCAGGGTTTGAGTATTCCCAGTCTATAGTCCTACCCAGGTTGTCGTAGTCAACTGGGTTAGGACTCTGAACTGCCTTCTAAAAGGCACACATCAGGAGGGTCCAGTGGGCAGTCAGCTGAGAGCACTGACTCTCTTGCCCACTACGAACTAAGTGATACCTCTCCCTGGCACGTGTTATGAAAATGTAACAGATACTCAAACTACTTTAGATTTTCAGCATTTAGACTCGGGATTTTCTGCACTGCTCTCTTTAATTCCTTTTATTCCCTACTTTTCTAGCTCTGAAGGCACTTAGATTCATAGCTAGTGTCTCTTTAGAAATGGGATAGAACTCTAATCTTTTTATTTTTCCCTATTAATTTTTTATCATGTATCAAAATATATTTATTTATATGTGTATTCAAAGGTCATATACACGTGTTATCTTGTGGAATATTATCTTTATTCTAAACTCTATCAAATGTAAGCTTAAAGAATGTAAATAAGTGTCATAAAATTCTCTTTACTCATATCCCAGTGAATTGCTGTTGTAGGTCATCTTTGTGAGCTTCCATGGGAGGTACCCCTGAGAGAGAGGAGGGGAATTCAGACAGAAAAGGAATCCAGGGTGACAAGCCATGTCTAGTTGGAGTCCATACTGGGGGTATTTGAGGAAATCTTGCACATGTGCTAATGATGAACATTCCCTTAGTGTTGCCCAACAGCGGCTCTATTTGGTGGCAAGTATGTTGCTAAGATCTCTGTGGAGGTACAAAGAGCAACCGGGCTTGTTGCTTTGGTCTATGTTATTGGTCCTTGGTTTTAATTGTTGCTTGTGTCCTGAGCTATGTGGTAATAACACTAACAGCTAACATTTGTTGAATGTTTAGTATGTGCCACTGTTCTAAGCAGATTTATGCACATTACCTCATTGCTCTGGTTACAATCCTGTGAAGTGCTGATATCCTCACTTTCCAAGTGGAACATAGAGGTGTAGAAAGCTGCACTTACTCATGGCTGTACAGCTCATTAGTGACACAGCTGGGATTTGAACTCAAGTCTGTCTTCCACAAAGACACTCATTCTCAACTGTTCAACTCTACTGCCGGTAGGATAAGTGGTCGGATCACTGATAGTGTTGCCGATAGTGATTAGGGTGGTTTTCCATGTCTGGAAGTAACTCAAATGGGAAGAGTCACAAGTTGTACAGACCAAAGTGTTAGGAGCACATCAGGTATGCATGATGGGGAAACAGGGAGGTTTATAGAAATAGAAACAAACTTCTCAACCCAAATCTAATCACATCTTTATTTTTAGCTCATTTAGCTCTTGTTGCAGTGCATAGCATTTGGTAACAAATGTGACCCGAACAGATTCTTGGATAAGAGGGACAGAAGTTATAATCATTACATAGCATACCCAAGCTTTGTCATAGGCGGTAGATAGTTCAAGTGCACCTCTAAGTTTTGAAGAGAGAGAAAACGCAAGGGATACAAGAGTTTTCATTTCTGTCAGAGTGTTTCAGACAAGTGGAGTCCAACCTAAGTTTGTATCTGCTCCTGCTATGCATTAGCTGTGTATACTGTTCTCTGATTTTTATCATGTAGATAATAATGGCTGCTTCAAAATATTGGTCTAAGGAGTAAAATGCTCAGCCATATGTAGAGAAATTTGCAGCATTTGACATACAAGTCCATAGGTTGATAGCAGTTGTTGGGCTCTGCTTCTGTTTTCCCTAAGAAAAGGCACTTAGGGATTCTCAGTGGTGTAAATCCATATCCTTTGCTGTATTGGCTATTTCCTATGCATCCTATTTGAAAATAAGAAGAACTATTTTCTGGCTCTGTTTGATATCTTACTATCAGCACAAGAAATCGATTGTCACAAGAGAAGCAAGAGTTCCCTGGAACTCCATGGGCTAAAGAATGAAGTTCCAAGAAGAAAAGAATTCTGGCAATCAGTGCCATTCTTCAAAGGGGGCCCAGATGTAGGCCAGATGCTGAGACTCTGTAGAGACACAGACTCCACAACTGTTATGCCATGACTTTCATCCATGTGGGCATGAAGAGTATCGACTGATCTCACTGAGATTATTAAGAGTGACTTTGGGGTTCTGGAAACATGGGTGGAGGAGATTGGGACTCAAGGGTGGTCTTGACAATCCTCCCAGTTACTGAGTAAAAGAGTTTTTGTAGATGACAGCCCTGCTCCGTGATGGATACCTACTTCACATGCTCTGCTGCATGCCACCCGCAGAGGATGTGCACACACAAACTCCCCACAGACTTCCGTGGGGAAGCAATCAGAGATCTCTGCTTCTGAAGAGATCATTTTGAGCTACCTATCACGTTGTGATCAAGTCTATTTTGATGTTAGCTGTAGCAATGGTTCTGATTGCTTCCTGTTAGGGTCAGTCTGAATAAACTCTTTGGGAGCTGGAATTTTCCCCCACCTCTTCAGTTTTTTTAAGGATGATGAAAGTTTCTGTTTTTTTTTTTATGCCTGGCATACAAAGAGAGACACAGTAAAGGAACTATTTATAACTCATGGTGAAATCTAAGAGCTGACCCTGGGACATAGGGTCTTTCCCCCTGTTCTCAGAGTGATCGCCATTCTTTTCTTCCACTGTAGCCCTTGTGATATGGATATGAGCCTATCTCCTATGCTAATCCCCCTTTGCTCATGATACCATAAACTCAGTGGCTTAAAGCAACTCAAATGTTGGCAGGGCTGAGTCAGTTATTGAAGGCTCTGGAGGTGAATTTATTTCTCCACAGATGAATCTGTGCTTATTCTTTGGCTCCTTGTAATCTCTTCCTTGGTCTCTGTGGCCAACAATACTGAATCTCTCTTTCTTCTACAGCCACACAGCTCTCTGCCGCTGTTAAGGAAGAGGCTATCCTGGAAGGATTGGATCCATCTAGGGTAATCATCTTACCCAATATTATTTAATTAATCATATTTGCAATGTTATCTATCTATCTATCTATCTATCTATCTATCTATCTATCTATCTATCTATCTATCTATCTATCTATCCATCTATCTATTTGTTGGTCGTGGGCCCTAAACTCTGGGCCTGGGCGCTGTCCCTTAGTTCTTCAGCTCAAGGCTAGCGCTCTACCACTTGAGCCATAGTGCCACTTCCAGCTTTTTCTGCTTATGTGGTGTTGAAGAATTGAACCCAGGGCCTCATGCATGCAAGGCAAGCGCTCTACCACTGAGCCACCTTCCCAGCCCCTGCAACGTTATTTTTGTTAGGTAAGGTGACATATTCACCAGTTCCTGCAGGAATTGGTCATTATTGAGGGTCATTATTCTGACCACATGCACCATCCTGCTCCAGCCCATCATCACTTTGTTTGACAAATGTAACCACTTCTTTAAAGGTTTCTCTTTGTGCACCCTTGCTCTACTTTTTCCTTTGCTTTAACTCTCTTCTTTTTCCTTCTAACATAAACATACTGGCCTACGTGTTGTTCCCTGAGTACAATTACACTTTTGCCCCATAAGCTCCTGCACTGGCTTTTCCATCTCCTTGAACTGATTTTACTCAGATACATTCATGTCTGGCTTACTCAGGACTGCTTATGTGTCACTAGCTCAGAAAGGAGATAGTTCTAACAATTGCCATAAATAAGCTTCATTTCCTACGTCTTCAGTCAGTCTTTCCTTTATCTATTGCCTCACCATATGAGGTTATTAGTTTTTAGTTTCATTCCTACAAGTCTTTATGTCTTTCATTTAAATTTTTTATTTATTTTTTTGTGGAGCTGGGGATCAAACCAAGAACCTTCCACATGCAAGGTAATATCCTTCTTTTATTTCAAAAGATAATTTCACTGATTAGAGAAATCTAGGATGACAGGTATTTTTCTTTCAGTAAAGATGTAATTGTACAGTCTTCAGGATTACATTGTTTCTGATAAGAAGTCAGTCATATTCTCCTTTATATAATTTGATGCTTTTATGATTTTCTTTGTCATCTGTTTTCAGAGATTTAATTATCATTTGCTTTGATGTGGTTTTCTTTGTTTCTTTTGCTTGGAAGTCATTCTGCTTTGTGGATGTGTGGCTTTATGGTTTTCCTCAAATTAGAAAAAATTTAGTCAATGTTTCTTCAAATATTTCTACTGCCCACCCCCAGCTCTATAACTCCCATTGCACATTTGTTGGTTCACCCACTATTTCTCTACAATTCATCATATCTGCTTATTTCTATTTACTATCCTGTATCTTTTCTCCTTGCGTCTCAAGTTGTATGGTTCCATCATAGTATCTATAGCCATTATCTCTGCTGAATATCAGTTGTTAATCCTTAACAGAGTTAATTTTTCATCTCAGATATGATTCTTTGGTGTCTGTAAGTTTGGTTAAGGCTTTTGAGACTTCATCCTGATGATATCTAGACCTTTCTCTTTTCTCAGACATACGGACTACATGTTTATGCCTCAGTATAATCATAGCTGGTTAGCATCTTTGTCTTTATTATTTTTGCCATTTCTGAGTCTCTTTGTGATTACTAGACTTTCCTTTTAAAGACCACAATTTCTGTTTCTTTGCATGCATAGTGGCTTTTTTATTTGATGTGTTATAAATTTCGTATTGTTATTTCTTGAGGTTTTTATTCTTTAATTTTGTTCTTTCTCTCTCAATATCTTTATTTGTGAGTAATTTTGTGCTCTCTCTCTATTTCTCTCTCTCTCTTCCTCTCTTTTTCTGTCTCTCAACCCCTTTATTTGTGGAAGGTTTTTTTTTTGGGCGTGGGGCCTGAACTCTTGGCCTGGGCACTGTCCCTCAGCTTTTCAGCTCAAGGCTCATGCTTTACCACTTGAGCCACAGCACCACTTCCAGCTTTTGCTGCTTATGTGGTGCTGAGGAATTGAACCCAGGGCTTCATGCATGCAAGGCAACCACTCTACCACTGAGCCACCTTCCCAGTCTCTGAAAGTTTTTTTTTTTTTTTTTGTGGAACGTTTTGTTAAAGAACATGGAAAGCAGTCTTCAGTCTAGGTTAACTGGCCATATTCCTGAGCTTATAATCTTTTGAGGACTTTATACAACTCTGTGTTAGGAATTTCTTTTAATCCATCTGATGAAAATTCTCATTTTCGTCATTCTGGATTTTCCCTGGAGATTTTTCTGCTAGTTGTTTTCTAATGACCTTTATGGTTTCTCACATATATATGTGAATCAATAATTAGATAAAGACTCCAGGAAAACTACTAGAAATAAACATTTTGTTTATTTTGTTAAATTTAAAGCTTCTCCCTGTCCAGTTCTCTGACCCTCCAGTTGTTTCTACTTTGGATTCTAAATGCAAAACCCCATTTCCTCAAGCCAGAGAGATAGTTGTTTCTTTTGGGTCCCTCCTCCCTGTGCTGTGATCTGGAAATGCTCTCTAATTATTAAGCTGGATCCTTTCTATTTCCCCTCTCCCTAAATTGAGTATTCTGCAATGCTAGTTGTCCAATTCCTGAAAACTGTTGTTTCATGCTATTTTGTCCAACATTTTAATTGTTTCAGATGAGAGGTGAAATCTGGTCCCTGTTACTCCCTTTTGCCTGGGAGCAGAACTTTGTTCGCTGACATTTGAGGATTGTTTATACCAGGCCTGCCTTTGCTCAAACTGCTGGCTCTGAGCTCTGCCTCTGATGCTGACACTGGCCCTGCTACGACTTGCCACTCCTCCCCGTCATTCTCTGGGTATCTGCATTTGGATTTCCTGTCTAACTCTTATTCTGGCTCTTCAGTCCTTTCTGACCCTTTGTCTCTGATCATCTCAGTTAAAGGGTCTGCAAGGATGATCCAGATTGTCCATACTCCACTAACTCGGCAACCTTAGTTTCTTTGTTGTGTATGAAAATAAGACAATTATCTATTTTAAAAAAAGTTTTGCAAAAATTCTATGGGTGAAAATGACCATTTTTGTTTCTTGGACTACTATGGTAGCTGGATTCTCCCCCCTCCCATTCTATTTACATTTCTATTTACAAGTAGACACAATCCATTTTCAATTTCCTATTGCTTTTTTTCCTGTCTCAGAAGCTCTGTACAAAAAGCTTTAGTTTCTATTGTAGTTTCGATAGATTTATAGGCCGATTGGTCATGCCAAAATCCCAATGCATTCTCTCCCTCCTCTTTCCCCAGTAAATGGAGATCTCCTTTCAGCTGGAAAACTTTTCTGCCCTGAAATCATCTTAAAGAGTTTTGCTTTTTTGTTGCTTTATTTCCAAATATTCAGTGCTAGAAAAAAGGCATCTATTATTGATTTTTTTTCACATCCTTTCACTACGCAAGATCAAGTGTCAGGAACAATGACTAATAACCAAGCTCAATATCTTTTAATTAATTTTGGTTCTGTAAGTATATTGGCACCTAGGTCTAAATGAAAGGAAAATGAAAATATACCACGTAATGAATCCAACAAATTAAGGGAGTAATAAATGAGGAATCTGGTGTTGAAATCTTTTGGGAAGAACTGATGAATGATCTGTAGACAACTGGGAATTTGAGTAACTAACAGATTCACAGTTTTAGCACTGGCCTAACTCTTATCTGAGAGGCTCCAGTGAATTTATAGTCTTATGTACAAGTCAATGGATTATCATTGCTAAAGATTAGCCTTGATTGTGCTTTTCATATACACTATCATCATTATGATGATTGTTTTAAATTTATAATCATATTTTTTGTTAGGTGATGATTTGAATTCCTGAACAATTCTGATCTTGGTATAACACAGTTTACCCATTTCTTCAGCAAGTCAAGGAGCAAATATTTTCTCCTCTCAATGTGTCTGCAGAATGAATTTATCTTCTGAGACAAAACCAAGCCATGTTATTTATTGGCTTCATGTCAATGTCAAAACTTGGTGACTTGCAAGTATCACCATATATGTAAGTGAGCAGAGTTTACTAGTGATGCTTTACTTTTATAGATACCTTTTATGCTATGATTTTTTTGAGAATGGCAAAGTGTCAGTATGTAACCTTTCTTGCCCTCTCACTAGAGTTATGATCCAGTTGAGTAGATGGAGATAAATATATGTGTCACAATCGAACATGCAGCATTCAGTCCTTGGCCAACAGAGTTTACTAATGTTTCGGCCCTGATCAGACAGACTAAATCTATTATCCTTTTGGTCTCTGACACAATAGGGAAAATGTAGGTCTTCAGATGGAAGGCCATTGGATTAGATCATGGAGATAATCAGAGAAAAGGAAGTATGCAGCATCACGTGTTTCTCCTCACAAGATTAACACACAGGTACTCCATTCTCCTTATGATTTGAGATAAGGAAGGAACAGTTGAGGGCCAAATCCCTGTGCATGGTTAACTCAACAGTAGAGGTGGCTTTTCCTCTCAGAACAGTGCCATGTTGATCTTTGAGAAGTTGACCTATGAATCATAGTCACTCTACCTACAAGCTTGTCTGTCCTTTCTTTGGAAAGAATCTTGTGATTTATTGGAGTGACAGAAAGTCTGAGCTTTAGTCCTAGGGTAATTATATAACCTGAAGCTTCAGTTTCCTTATCTGTGAGATAAGCATAACATTTCTGCTTATTTTACCTGATCGATGTGAACATCAGTCAGATAATATATAGGAAAGTGATTTATAAAAAAATAAAGAACTCTTAGATGAGCTCCTAGTAGTCAAACACTAGTAAATAAGAAAGAATTTGTGATAGTAGTATTAATAATAACAGCTCCCTTTTACATGCACCTGTTCATGTCCTGCCTCTGTGCTAGGGTTGTCTGTGTGTTCTCTCCATATTTTCTTTTGAGATAGGAAGAGTCTTGCTAAGTTCAGGGCTGTAAGCTCATGAACTTCATACTTCAGCCTCCTAAGCACTAGGATTGTACATGTGTACTAACACATCCAGATTCTCCCTATCTTCTTGATATATATATAAATTTATATATAAAAATAAATATAAAAATTTATATATAACTATTTTGATATATATTTATATATAAAATATATTTATATATAAATTCATATATATACATATTTATATATTACTCATGATCTTCATACTTCAGCCTCCCAAGCACTATGATTGCACATGTGTACTAACACACCCAGATTTTCCTTATCTTCTTGATATATATGTTTATATATAAATAAGTATATTTATATATAAATGTTTACATATATACATATATATATATGTACTTTTTTCCTAAGAGTATATTTCCCAATTTCTTGATCATTCACCGTAATAATTAGAAATGGGAAGACTTGGAAAAAATTATACTAAATGAAGTAAGCCAGGCCCAAAGAAACATAGGTCCCATGGTTTCCCTTATTCCCTAGTATATGTCCAGGACAAGCAGAAAAAGGTCAAACGCTATATACATATGACCATATAAGATGATGTTAAGTGAAATGAATCCCAAGATAGGGACACAAGTGGTTTATTCTTTCTTGCTATTGTTTTTTAATGTATTTATAATGTACTATGTGATTTTAAAAATTTCTTTAGTATGTTCTAACCCCACTGCATAACCCCTGTTTTCACTGCATTTGATTCCAGTGCCCTGCATCTTGTATATACATTTTTCTAATTTACAGAGGGGAAGAGAAATAACAAAATGCTGACATAAGGATATATGTTGACCCATTGTAACAATGAGATGTAGAAGACACTGTTGAAAATGAACTTTACAACTCGGGGCGGGGGAGGAATTGGGGAGGTGGGGAGGGAAGAGATAGTAGGGGAAAAACAAAGGAGGAGGCAACAATGCTCGGTAGGAAATGTACTCATTACTTTACTCATGTAACTGTAACTCCTCTGTACAGTATTTTTACAATATAAAAACAAAAACCAAAAAAATTGCTATTCCTTCTCAAGTTAATGTAAGTTTTGCATGTTAACATCTGTAAAACTTAGCAAGAATTTACTGTTTTTGTTTCTTTGAGAAGGAAAGCAAATTACTAAATTCCTTCACAGAAGAAAAGGGAGACAGTATCTGAGGTCTTCTCATGACTAGGGCTTCCACTAAGATGAAAGTACCTAGACAGCGGGTTGTGGAAAGAGAAGGCAGGTCCTGTGCATCAGTAATAAATGAAAGAAGCCTTTCTCTCCCTTCTAGCAGGCTTGCTGCTTCTTCTATCCATTCTCCTTCTGGGATGTGCATGGTTGATAATCCTGGGTCCTGGTACACCAAAGGCAGTAGGAAACATGGAGCCTGGTCCATTTTTACTTGTGTTGTGCTCATGGACCTCCTTCTATGCCTTCCTCTGTGCCTCACCTTGCCCTGTTCTATTCCAGGGCCAAGGCCTGGTCCACTCCACATGTATGAGCAATATAACCTCTTCCATGTCCAATGTGCTTGGGGGGAAGGAAATATAGTAGTATTCCATTTTGGCTTGGCCTCTTTAAGAGGTCTCTGTGGATTAATTCCCAAGAGATCAAATCTCGTTACTTTACTGTTGCAAAGTGAAATTAGTGTAAAGTAACAAGGAGCCAGATTAATGTGATCCCAGGAAATAATCTATAAAATCTTATGAGGCCTTTAGCAGGCTGTAAATTGGATTTCAGGCAGTGTAAGGAGAGGGGGAAGAATCATGTTAAAAACAATCCGTTTGTAATGAATAGGGCTAACATTTTAGCACTTCCAAGTAGAAAAAAAAATAAAAAAAACAAACACCAGAGTAAATAACTTGGGGAATTCAAAAGTAATATTTTCTAACATGTGTAAATAATTGAAATTGTGATTATAATCCTAACTGAATTTTTCTTGCTTTATAGTTGCTGGGAAGTGTATTGTTCCTTAAGCATCCCAGAACTCTAAATCAAAAGAACAAAAGAGGGGAAGGCAGAAGAAAGAGATGGAAAGAAAAATATCTTGTCTAGGGGATCAACTTTTCAGCAGAATGGATAGTTAGGAGGCCAATGATCTTGAGCTGTTGGCTGATCTTGAACCTCTAGTTTGCTGAAAAGGTATAGCACTCACTTGTCAGGGCAACTGTAGCAGTCCCCCCCCCCAAACAAACAAACAAACAAACAACCCATCAGGCCCCAAAAGTGTTTTTATTAGGTAGAGAAACAAACTTTGGTATTGGGAATTAGGCCTAGGTCTTTGAATTTGTTAGACAAGCCCTTTACCACTACCACTACCCATTAGTTCTACCACTCAGATCCCTCGAAGTGAACCACTTTCCCAGCCCAGTTGTTGGCATTTTATTTATTTTTTATTTATTTTGTGCCAATTCTGGGGCTTGAACTCAGAGCCTGGCAATTGTTCCTTAGCTTTTTCACTCAAAGCTAGTGTTCTACCATTTGAGTCACAGCCCTATTTCTGGCTTTTTGGTGGTTAATTAGAGATAAGAGTCGCATGGACTTTTCTGCTCATAGCTGGCTCTAACTGTAACCCTCAGATTTCAGCCTCCTGAGTACTTAGGAATACTGGTGCAGGAAGTACTTAGGAATCAACTGAGTACTTAGGAATCAACTGGTGCAGCCAGTTGATGCTAACTTTTGCCTACGCAGGCCTCCATCCACAATCCTCTATTTTAGCTTCCAAAGTAGCTGGAATTACAGGTGAAATCCAAGCCCAAGAAATTAATGGCTAAAAGGAGAAATGGTTTGGAGGCTAATAAGAAACTATTTAATATGTTTTTATTTTATTTTTTATTGTGAAAATACCGTACAGAGGGGTTACAATTACATGGGCAAGGTAATGAGCACATTTCTTATCAAGCATTGTTGTCCCCTCCTTTGTTTCCCCTTCCCATTCCTGCCCTCCCATCCCCATTCCCCCCAAAAATTGTAAAGTTCGTTTTTTGACATAACGTCTTGTACATCTCATTGTTGCAAAGGGGTCCACCTGTATCCCTATTTAAACAATTTGTTTTTTCCCTTCCCCTCCACAAATTATACCAACATCAAATACAATGAAAACAGAGGGGAGGGACATACAAAGCAACCGTGGGGGAGGGACATACAAAGCAACAAAGAAATCACCTTATAAATATGTTAGAAACAATCACAACAAAGAAGACATTTGAATCCTTATCTTGGGGTTCATTTCTCCTAACATCAACTTATCTGACTGTTTCTGCTTGTCTCAGCCATATACTTGTTATTGCAAATAAGGGAAACCATGGGACCTATGTTTCTTTGGGCCTGGCTTACTTAATATAACAGTGTCAAAAATGAAGATGTGACAGGCATTTGGTAGTTCTACCTGGCATTCCTGGGTAACCAACTTAAGAAAGGATAGTGTGGTAAACCTTTCTGTGTTGTGTGTCCTCAGGCTTTTGGTTTTCGGTAACTTTTTTTTCTTGGAGTTGGTTCATAACGCTTTGTTGTTTGCTGTATTTGGAGACATCCTGTTAAGAAACTGGCCCATATGGTACCCAGTATCCTTCAGGACAGGAAAGAGTGTGGAATGGAAGGGTGGTAGGCTTGTTTGGCCACCAGGAAACATGACCTATTTTAAGAACAAAACAGATGTCCTGAGATAAGGCAAGCAATAGAGTTTGGAGTCTAGAGCACACTAGGGGTCCAAGTGCTGAGGATGAAGAATTAGTCTTGTCATCTCCCTGGAGTCTAGGCAAACTCTTAACTAGGATCTGAGGACATCTATTGATTCTGAAAGAGTCTGGGAGAGAGGGCAGCAGTCAACTTTCCTGTGTCTGAAGACACTGAGAAACTCAGGTTCACCTGTCTGCCTGGGCAATCTTTGCTGCCTAACTGATAATTTATATCTTTCCTGGATTAATACATTTGTTGATTGCAACTTAAAACAATTACAACTTTTGATAAAACTTAAGAAAATATGTCTGAACTTACCTGGAACAATAAATAAATAAATATAGCTAAGGTAATTTTGAAAAAAATGAGTAATCAGGAATGTTTATCCTGAAAGTTAATAAAACATATTATAAAACTATAAAATAGATTTTATGGCTTAAGTGTAGATTAATTTTTAATTGACAAGTGATATATATATTTATGATATACACACATATATACATATATAATAGCATGGAATGGCTAACTATGAATTAAGCAAGTATTAATATATAAATTATAATTTATTCACTTATGCTTTGTATGAGAACACTTAAAAATCTACATTTTGAGCGATTCTCAAATTTTAATTTATTGTTACTAAATACAGTCATCATGTTATACAATAATAGTTCTCTTAAATGTATTCCTCTCTCCTAATTAGAATTCTGGACTCTAAATTATTTCTAGTGGATGATTTGGACATTGAAGGCAGCTAATTTGATGAAGAAGCTGGAGTGGCAACTTGTCTTAATAGTATTAAACATTACATGAAGCAGCAATGATTAAAACAAAGAGATTAATACATCATTTGAGAACAGCATGAGGCATTTAAGGTACATAAAATATACGGGAAGAGACTAAGATATGAGAAGTAATCTGGTCCTCTCCAGCTTGACCTCTCATGATCTTGTTGGCCTCCTTCAGAAAGAGGTGTCTCTGTTCTTAGGGTGAGCAGACTCGCAAGCAAAAAGTAGATGATCTAGCCCCAGAAGCTGCATGGTGTCACTTCTGACATGTTCTATTAGTTAGTCAAGTGTTTTACATTTGGATATTTCTGATGTCCACCTTTACTACGCTATCATTTTCCTGAGGTAGAATTCTTGGATACTAGTAATATGGGTGGTTTCTGAATGTGGTTTCAACCAGGCTAAATGTGATTGTGGAATTAGTCTCAAGCATAACAAAAGATTGAAATATAAAACATGGAGAACACTGGGTTTTTTGATAGTCTTAAGCAATACAAATTTGAGGAATTGAAAGAGTAATTGTGAACATGCCACATAAACACACATGCAGTCTTCTAGAGGTCTCTGGATATGAAATGGCCACAAGAATTTTGAGGTCTCTCCACATTGTTTTGGGGGTTCAAGACAAACCCTACCCCACAAAACCTAAAACATAACCATGTTAAATTTGTGGATTGGAAATTCTGTATTGACAGTTCTATGACTTTAGCTTTGAGAAATTCCTTTTGTTCTCTGTAGTAGGATTCAACTCCTCCTATCTCAATTTTCTCCATTCAGTCAACTATATGTAGCTTTACTATAACCCGGGGATATATACTATAATCCTGGGATAATGTAGAAGAATAAAATAGAAGTCTGGCTTGCAGAGCCTGAAGAAAGTCTACTGAGCTCAAAACTCAGTCCCGTATCAAAAGATTCAACTTCACTTTACCATGTCTCCATTTATTTGGCTAAAATGATGGGAAGTAAGAACCTTCATCTCCATGTCACTATAGCAACTGCTATAGCTGCAACAAACTGCATTGGTCAGAAATGAATTTGCAAAAATAACTTTGTCCCCTAAATAGGATTCTGATGGTTTCATAGGAGTGATTTCATGGCCAGTGATACCTGTGGGCTAATTAGCATTTGAAAGAAGGTATTTGGATCAATGTCAGAGTTTTTTTTTTTTTACTGCTACTGGAAGATGTTGATTAGTACTCTCTGTGTCCTAATTCCAATGGATAATGCCAACACAGCAAATGTGGAGCGGGTATAGCAAGAAAGAGGAAAGGTATCCCAGGCCAAGTACATGCTAAGCACATTGCCTTGGTCCATTGCCTGAACATATAGATGATCAACACACATTTGTTGAATAACAAAATGAAGGAAAGGAAGAAGAAATTGATGCCAGAAAACATTATAGAGATTAATGGATGTCTGAACACTGAGACATTAGTATTATCTTGTTTTTGTTTTTGTCGGTCGTGGGGCTTGAACTCTGGGCCTGGGTGCTGTCCCTCAGCTCTTCAGCTCAAGGCTAGTGCTCTACCACTTGAGCTACAGCGCCACTTCCGAAACATTAGTATTATTAAGCCATGGAGTAGTCATTATCATGGCACTGCAGTTTCCACCAGGAGCTATGGGTTCTCCTACCAAGTTATTGACACTTTAGGGAAAGGGCCAGTTGGAAATACTTTCCTCGGGTTCATTATATTGGATAGAACAATGAGTTCTGAAATGACCACAAAATTTGTTTGTGGTTTAGCTTCTGGAGTTTTTTTCCTTTTGATGTAATGACATTCAGGCAACATTTTAGCTGTTGTTCGTTCTGCATCCAATGTCTCAACAGCTCTTTCAGGTAGGCTTAGCAAACACATTTTGGAATAAAGTGAAGGAAGCTGTTAGGACTGTGTTTCACTCATGCTCAGCAGAGGGTGGGGAAAGGCAATTGCAAGAAGGGTAAATGTGATGAAAAAGTCCTTATCCAGTGCTTTCCCAAGACACTTGGGGTACTTTGAAGATATTAATTAATGCTTGTTAAAGTCCTATGGGATAGGAAGGGGGCAAGGATTATTAACTTGTTTTATTGGGGAAATGAAGCAAGAGAGCTTTAATAAGCTCCCTCATATCAAGAAGTCTAATTATGGAGGAGAATAAAGTATCAAGTCCCAAACCCCTTTTCTCAGGGTCTTGCTTAGGAAAGCAGCAATCAGATTACTCCCAAGCTGCAGTCCCGAGAAGTTTCAGCAAGCCTTGTGCTTATTTCTCCTATTTTCACATCTTATTTCCCAGATCAGGTGTTCTAAGGTCCTTTGGCACTACACAACCCAGCCCTCCACTTCCTTCCGTCACAACATGAGATTACCTCCTACTTCACAGCTCTCCCTGAAGCCATCTATGGTGAGCTTTCAACCTTCTTTTGCTCTGATTCAAAGTTTATTTTTATCTTCACCCATGTTCTGTTCATTCCTCTTTCCCTGTCCCAGAATATTACTGCCTTTAAAAGTCAATGTGTCGGGCTGGGATGTAGCTCAGTGGCAAAGCACCTGCCTCGCAAGTGCAACGTCCTGGGTTCAATCCCCAGTACCCAAAAAGAAAAAAAAAGACAAAAAAATACAGTTAAAAAAACCCGAACAAAAAGTCGATGTGTCTACCCATCTTCGAGATGGCATGTCTTCCAGTCCTCTGGCAGATGCCAGGGATTTCTACCCCAGGCCACTCCCATTCCTCATATCTTTAATCTCTTCCCTCTTAGCTCTTTCCCATCAAGCTAAAATCAGGCTCCCCAGTGTCCTAAAAATACTTTTTCTTGGCCTGGCTTTTCTTTTATGTAACATGCTATCTCTTTTTTTTTTCTCTCTCTCACTCTTTTCCTGTGATTACTAAATATCTGAAAAGAGCAGCTTATGTTCCATTCCTTCAGGCTTTGTAAAGATCACCTGGATCTGTTCTTGTTTTCTGGACAGGCAGAAAGAACGGGGGACCAGACTGCCTGGGTTCTGTTCGAGTGCACTGACGACTGACCTTATCACAGCTCTTCTCCTCTGGAACAGAGTGATCACTGGCAAGTTACAGCAGCTCATGTCTGAAATCAAGAGACTCCTCTTTCCCATGGAAGTTAATTGTGTTTGTGCATTGTTAAAAAGAATGGCCAGCACACTGGAAATGTAACGTTTCATTCTTATTGGAGGGTAGGGGGAAGGACCATCAACACCACAAAGGGAAGAATACATCCTTGCACAATGTGCTGGTTGCCATTCAGAGCTTTTAGCTGTTTTATTCAAAATCACTGTATCCACAGCATAAGTTAATCACTCAGGCCTGTGGGAAAGCAATTTCTGTTAGATTCAAAGATAAGGAAATAATTACTTTGCCAGTTACCTGGAAATCCTACAACATTTCTTTCCTATACTTGGCTTAAAAAAAATCACCGATTCAGGAGATAAGAGAGGACTCCATATATGATAAAGATTGCTGTACAATGAAGGAGGTGTTCTGTTTGAAGAGGAGAGAAGTGAGCAAAAGGATATTGATAACTGGTGGTTGTAGTTAATTGTGTAACAAGGCACTATTATATTATATATGGAACTGGATGACATTTATAGTGAGACTCTTAGCTCAACAAAAAAACAGAAGGGTGCTAATTGATGCCTATATCTGATGTAAGTCTGTCTAAGCCAGGTAGTGGAGAGGCAGGAGAGGATAAATACCCCAGCCCTTGATCTGATGGGGCATACAGTCAGAGAAAGTAGGCAGGCAGTGCCTTTGTGATTAAAACAATGATTCAGGTGCCCCTAGCGGTGTAGTGAGGTGACAGACTCAGAGGAACAGAGCAGCATTTGGGTAGAGGGATGTCCAGAGAAGCCTTTGGGAGGTGGTTAACTGAGTTCAGAGGAAATGCACTTCATGAAACTTGGGGAGCAGAGTCAGAAGAGAGAAGAGTACAAGATAACGATGGAAAAACAGCTCAAGTGTGGATCAGAAATTAGATAGCATTATCATTTTACCAGTGGCAATAAAATGAGAGTGCGAAAACAGAAATAAAGAAGCGCCAACATATAAAAGCTTCTGTCTGGGACTGAGAAATGTAAGCTATGACTTAACACCCCCCCATTTCTCCCCCTCCAGAAGATGATCATAAACTAGACTGTGTGTGGGTCTAAGTGACCTCGACACAAACTCAATAATTTCAAGAGCTCGAAATTCTTTAAATGGTCTTGGTTGTTCCAGGACCTAGTCTTGATCTCAAGGATGCCATGTTGTATTTCACATTTCCTTTTCTATCTGTATTTCTTCCTCGTGTCCCACTGCCAGTTAACAAAACCTGGCTGCCAGTTTTGTTTGATCCAGAGGCACCAATTTCTGGTCTCAAGAAGAGGCAGGGATGCTCTGGGGTGTAAGAAGAGGCAGGGATGCGCTGGGCGTGTTGGTTTTGTGGGCAGCAGTCTGGAATGGGTTCTTTTCTCCCTGCTTCTTGACTTTTCCTTAACAGTTCTCCTACCCTCAAGTAACTCACTTTTGTCAAAAGGATTTTCACCTTGAAAATGGCCATTTTATAAAGAAATAAGCAATGCTTATAAAGAAAGAAGAAAATTACTTTTTTGCCATTTTTATAGGATCTGCAATTCTTGGCAAAATATCTTCAAATATGGAACTGAAAATGAAGAAGAAATACAGCTTCTGAGATCATTCTTTTCTGTGTGTATTTGCTTTGTTGGAACATAGATTTAAGAGGAATACTTAGAGGAAGTAGTGTTTATCCACTCTTGATATGTTCTGTGTGTTTCCATCCAACAGTACAGTGAGGCAGACATGAAGATAACTCCTGGTATTCAGAAGAAAGCATGCACTCAAAAGATCAGGTGACATACAAGTCACAGAATGAATACCACAACTGTGATTCTAGGTCTTGCAGATCTGCTTCTGAAACTTCTAAAACTTCCATTTTCCTTATGGAATTAACTCATGCTCACAGAAGGGAGAAATCTTTCCCCTTTTTTTCAATAAAATGTTATGATGGAAAATATAACATATAAAGTGCACACATTGTGTTTGATGGTTTTTCTCGGAATGAACATACCCATCAGTCAGTTTCCAGATCAAAAGGTTGAAAGCCCTGTCAGTCTCCTCAGAAGTTCCTGAACCTTCCCAGACAGCCATGACAACCCACAAGGAGAACAATCATCCTCCTCTCTTTTACCCCGGATTAAGTTTGTTCCTTTCTGTTCTTTGTACCTATGGACTTATATAGTCTTCTCTTATCTCTTATAGTCTAATATAGTTTTTGGTTACTTTCACACTTTATGTTTGTGATATTCATTCATAATATTGCATGCAATACAAGGCGTTCATTTCTATTGCTGTACAATGTTCCAAAGTCTGAGTAGGAAGCAATCATCTATTCTTTTCTTGTGATAGTAAGTAGTTTCCCGTTTGGGGTTTGTGATAGACAGAACGATGTTTTTACATAGATGTCCTCCAAACAATCTCTCTTACCTTATGTGGCAAAGGAGACTTTGAAGATGCAATTCAGTTAAGGATCTTGAGTGTGTGTGTGTGTGTGTGTGTGTGTGTGTGCATGTGTGCTGGAAATATAATCGCAAGATTCCTTATGAAAGGGAGATTGGAGAGTCAGAAGAAGAGATGGAATCAGAGGTAAGAGTGATGGGTTTTGATATGGAAAAGGGCTACAACATAAGGACAGCAGTAGGCCTCTAAAAGCAGAAAAAAGCAAGGAGTCAGATGTAGCCTTAGCTTCTCTGCAGGGAGTAGAGCTCTAATGAAATCCTATTGTCTCATTTGGCCCATTTTGTTCCTCTGCCCTAAAAACTGCAAGAAATTGTATTTGTGGTGTTGTAAGCCATGCAGTTTGTAGAAAGTTATTACAGCAGCGCTAGGAAGCTAGTACCGGGCTCTTAACAGTAGTGGCCAATAGAACATTCCAGCACATGCAGTTTGGTGAGCCTACGGCCGCAAGGGAGATTTCTGAGTCAGAGGATGTGCAAATAATTCAGCATTACTTGATAATGTCAAGCAACTTTCCAGTGTGGGAACTTCACTCTACTCCCACAAGAAGTGATGAGACTTCTGATTATTTTACATGACTGCCAACATTTGCGGTATGTCATTTTCAGGGGTTTAGAAACACTGAGAGTGTGTAATGCTATCACTTTATGGTTTTAATTTACATTTTCCTGATGACTAATAAGGCTGGGTACTCTTCAAATATTTATTGGCTATTTGAATATTCTTTCTTTTTATTTTTTTCTCTCCCCAGCCAGGCAAAATTTACTTCTACAGAACAGAGTGCCGTCAGCTGAAATAGGGTAAGCAAGCATACAGAATGGGTTGGCTGCTCCTCTTCTATCCCTGATGCACCAGTACTTACCCCTTTACCTGGATTGGTCAGGATCAGGGTTCATAGTCTCTCCTGATTGGCTAAGACACAGTATTTGAACTATGGGTGGGGATTTGAACTATTGGTGGGCTTTTAATAAACAGAGAAATAAAAGATTCCACAGGAAGTCTGGCAGAGTCTTAACCATGAGTCTGGAGGGTCTTGGCAAGTTTCCTGAACTTTACATTTGGGTGGGCGAGTTTCACAAAAAAGGGGCAGGAGGCTAAGCAAAGTGTTTTTCTTTTTGGGCGGGGGAAGGTAAGCGTTGATAGTTTGCAGCATTTAGGAGTTAGTTCCTTTTAAAGAAGTTAACAAATTTATGTATAGAATTATTCATAACATATCCTCATTTTCTAATGTCTACTTCCTTTTATGACTATATTTTTCTTTTTTTAATTTTTAATTTTTTTTATTTTTATTGTGAAAATACTGTACAGAGGGGTTACAATTACATGGGAAAGATAATGAGTACATTTCTTATCAAGCATTGTAGCCTCCTTCTTTGTTTCCCCTTCCCATCCCTTCCCATCCTCCCCCTGCGCCCCCACAAGTCCTCCTCTCCCCCACCAAAGTTGTAAAGTTCATTTTCGACATAATGACTTGTACTTCTCATTGTTGCAACAGGTCCACCTGTATCCTTATTGACTATATTTTTTGTACCTTCTTTATCTCTTTCTTCTTTGTGAAATTTGGTAGGCATTAATTAATATTATTGATCTTTCAAATGATCCTGGTTTAATTTACTTTATCAGTCTTTTCTTTTTGATATAGTTTTCATTATTTTTTCTTTGCCTCATTCAGCTTTGCTTGTATCATTTATTTGTTGTTTTTATTATTTTCTAACATAATACTTGTTACTGTAAGTTTCTATGTAAGCATTGCTTTAGGTACATTAAGCAAACGTAGATATTCTGCATTTTTTATTCAGTTCAAAATATTTTCTAATTAAAAATATTACTCACTTTTTGACCCAGGGATTCTTTAGAACTGTGTTAATTTCTAAATAGCAAGTCATTTCTAGGTTTATTGAATTTTCTTATTATGTTTCTGTAACTAATTTCTAGTTTAGTTGTGATCTGTGGATAGACTGTGCTATTTTATGTTTGTTAAGATTTATTTTACAACCCAGGGTATTTTCTATCTTCACAAATATTTCATAAAATTAAAATCTATTTTCTGTGTTTTTAAATAAGTTTTGTTTCTGTTAGGTACACTACTATACACAATTAGAACATAATTAATGTTGTTCATTAATGTATCCTAGGTGGATGAAGAGTTCTGCTTAGGAGTTGTATTGCAAGGGGAGTATTAAATTCTCTTGATGCAATTGTGGATGGATGTATTCTTCATTTTATTTTTTGCTACTTTTTGCTTAGAGAAGTTTACTGCTCTGTTAGGTGTATGGACTTTTCCAGCTGTTATGTTCTTGGTGAATTTATCCTTTCTCATTATTTCATGTCTCGCTAGGTACATAGTTTAAATGAATTTTCCACCTGTATTTGGAATTTAAAAAATAGGAATAGATAATAATGTATACTTTATTACTGTCCCAATTAAATTTAAAAAGCTAACTTGTAAAGGTTTTGACTCTTATTAGTTGACCAATGCCACCTGCATGGTCATAGGAAAAATTAGAAGAGCTTTTCACTGAGAAATGTGTAGTCCAGTGAAGTCAGCTTGTTCATACAAAGAGCTCCTTGCTTTTTATCTTAGGCTATATGGAAGGAATAGTCTGTTTTTGAAAGGCTTTGTTTCAGTTTATTAAACAAACACTTTATAATTCCAAGGGGCTGAAGATTCCACCTTACCCAAGAGTCCTTTCTTTTCCTCTACCTCTGCCTTGGAGAAGATAGGCAAGTTTCTAGAAAAAGGAGGACATCTACTTGTAACACAGGAGGCTAAATAAGGTGAGCAGAGACTACAGGAGACTGGTGGCAGTGACAGCTAGTAATTCTTCAAAGATATTTTCCCCTTTGCCCTGAAGTCTTGAGTCTGGCCACACAAGCCACTGCACTCCTGATAGAGTAGTAGTCTGATTGGATGGGGCAAATACAAACGTCTCCACACCATTTCACTTAAGTCTAGGGTTAACGGTAGAAATGACACATAGCCAGTGGCCTCTAAAACAACCTTTTGTTGCTTTCAATTTGCCTTTCAAGCAGGACATGATCATTCTGGAGAGCAATGTGGAGAGGCAAGACAATAGGAAGGAAGGATGAAGGGCAAAAGTCCCTGAAGATATTTCTCTTGTTTCCTTCCTAGGTATTTCAAGTTAATTATGCTTCAACTAAAATAATAGTCACCAAATTGAACACCACCCTGAAATCCACTCTCAGCATTAAACTACCATAGATTAACTGCTTAAGCTGGAGTTTTAGTTTATAGCATCAGCATAGCCCTTGAATGAGTTATGGGCTTGTATTCACTCCAGAACAATCTATTATCCACCACATAACAGAAAATGCCATTTATTGCAATTTGTGCAAACTATAAATCAATACATTATTACTTAGAGGCATGTAAGCTGTGGCTATCCTGCACACTCTTGCATTTAGAAATGGCATGTATGTGTTAGGGCTTGGGAAAGAATAGATATAGATTTCATTTTAGTCTTCACTTGAGTACTTTCAAAATTTCCCATCAGTGTTAAGGGTGGCTGCTAGTTCCTTATATTACACAGTAGCATCTCTGTCATATGTTCCTCAGGGTCTTGCTCAAATAACCTTTGAATGAAATTTTAACTGGGAGGAATCGAGGTGTTGGACTGCTCTTGCTGTGGTTCTAACCCTGGCTTTACAATAGAGTTGCCTAAGAGCTGGGGGAGACTTTTGGAAAACACTGATGATTGGGCCAAACTCCAAACCATTCCAGTCAAAACTTTGGGGTGACACACAGACACCAGAAGTTTAACACAGTCATTTAGATAATTTTATTATGCAGATTGACTTCAGTTATCTCTGCTCTGCAGTATAAGAAGTAGAAGAAAACAGGAACTGTATAAAAAGGTTGGTTGATACTTCTCAAATCAGAGTAGAAATGCATCTTGAGAAATACAGATGTAAGTCAACCTAGGGGATGCTGCACACTGAGGAATTTCTGTGCACACTAAGGAGGACCAAAAAAGATGAATTTAAGGGTATCTGGCATCACTGAAGTGCCTAATATTTACCATCTGCCATTAAAAGTGAAGATAACCAATTGAGAAATAAAATGTGCTAATAAGCATACAGTAGCCATGTCTCTTTGCTATGGTACGTCACGTTAGGCTTACCATAATGGCACACCAATTAAGCACTGGAATGAATAGTGAAAGACAACTCCAATTCATGCCAGTGGTCCGTATCTGGTGAGAAGCTAATTTGTTTTCTTATCCATGGAAGACTAGAACATTTGCAAGAGTTACTAAATTTCTCTTGACTGCTTGCCTTTTATGTACAATACCAAGAAGACACTCAGCTTCTGAGATGGCTGACAGTATCATAAGGTAATCAAAATAAACACAAGTTTTGAGTGGATATTATGCGCAACCTACTATATCAAAGTGCTGAATATAGACAAGCTACTTTTATTGTTCTTACCATCTCGTAAGATCGCTCTATTTACTCCCCTTTTCCATTTTCCAGATGAGAAAACTTAAATACAAGGAAGTATGTGATTTTCTGCATCCCTACTGCTAAAAGTGATGCTATGCCACCTGAAACTCAGCATCCAATATACTCAATATCTATTTCTAGTCAGGCTTTCCTAGATTGTTCAAGGACAGAGTCCTGTGAAGCATATTCTGCATGGAATAATCTTTTCTATAGTGATTCAGGTCCTGTCTTTTCTCTGTAAATTTTCTTGACTCTTTCGCCTTGGACCTTGGAATGCTATAGCATTTACTCTGTTGAGATGACACTCTCTGGGCTGCCAATAGTACATCCATATGTGTATAGGTGTGCTGGTGATTGTGTATGGCTGTGTGTATACATTTGTGTGTGACCAGGTATATGTTTTTGTGTGCTTTATGTCCTCCAAGTATATTGACCTGAAGTCTATGACTCATGAATGTGGACTTCCCCTGGATGCCTTTATCATAAAAGGTCTTCATTGGGGTTATTACATCACTGACTGTCTCAGGAGTTTTCCTTGTCTTGGTCAGTCCTGTCCTCCTTGGAGTCCAAGGTGATTGCAAAGTTACTGTGCTGTCCCTTCACTGCACATTGTTTTCACTGATCACTTGTAAGTGGAGTGACTATTTGTCACCCAAACCGAGACCTTGTTGACAGGGAGAGGAGTGCTGCTGTCAATGAACTGGAACAACGGGTAGGGTATAAATCTGGGACTTCCCTGGACTAACCGTGATGAGAGGCTACACTGTCTCTGGCCTTATTTTCTTTCCTTATCTACCTGCCTAACTTTCACTAGGTTGTAGTCCCCATGGAGCAGGACATTGTCTTATGAGCCTCTAGATGTCTAGCATCCTATACAAATCTGGGAAATAGTCTACGCTCAGTAGATGCCTGATTCATGAAGGAAGTCAGATTTTACTCATGAAAGACTTATTGGGTGACCTTCTACTAATTAATTAACAGTTTATACACTAGGAACAGGCCTTTCAAACTGGGAAATCTGTCACTGTTCCTAACTGGGGTGACTTCTGCTCCCACAAGTCCAACTGGATGACTGAGATGTGCATCCTAGGAGCATCAAGGAGAGTGCTGGATTTTGGCTGGAGTAGATAATGAAAGACTGGAAATGCCTGGCTATGTCTGAGCCCATGGAAAGATTTATTCACATCTCTAGGAGGCTGAAGACAGAAAGGAGATGAAAAAGAGAAGACCATGTTTATGCCTTTATAATTTATGGTTGTTTTAAAAAAAATAGGTGTGAGAGGAGATTCAACAGTGTCAAGATCACAGAATAGCTTCGTGACTAGGGTAGAAGGCGTCTCAAGATAGCTCTTAGGAAGCTATCTCAACCTGCACAGGAGAGCTGAGCCCTGAGCACCTCCTCTGCTTAAGCACAGAGCAGCGTTTTGTCAGTAGCAGCCCTTTTGTGGGAACCATAACTGCAGTCACATTGAATCATGAACTAGATTAGCCACATTAGAGGTTGAGCTACAATATATTTCAAAGTTAAAACACAGACTGTGGCAGTGGTATGAAAACCTGTAATTTCTGATGCAAATGAATGGAATGAAAAATGGCCTTTGGCTAGTAGGACAGACAGAAGAATATGTGAGTGAAATAACATGGCAGTTATGTCAAAATGGGAAGAATAACTATTTTCTAGAATAGTAAATTATTGTCATGGTCTGACTGGTGGAGTAACCCATAAGGCAAGAGATTGCTGTATTTTAAAAAAAAAAACAGACCTGGATAAAATTACACTGTCAATTTTGTTTAGTCCCTCTTTAAAACCTGAGCATTCACTTTTGAAAATATGTGTGGAACATAAGGTGACATTTGGAAAAAAAGGCATAATTTTCAAAGAATACTGATTCCATTAGGTCTTATATTACAGATGCCAATGGATTTAACTTTTATAGTGTTGTGAACACATGGAAGGTATAAAATGGAGGTGCAGCTACCCAGAGTTTTCAACAATGTCTCAGGGAAGTGTCTAAGCTTTATAAAATGTTTTGTGGGGCACAATGTGACATTGGGTTTCTTGAGGATGGCATGGTGGGCAGAGTAGGAATCAGAACTTCTAGCTTCAAGTCCTAAGCCATTCTTATTGGCCAAATAACCTCACACATTGTGTATAGTTGTGTACAGCTTTCTTTTGTTTAAAATGAGGATACCAATAGCTTCCTCAAAAGGCTTCAGAAAGATTAAAAATGATAACACAAGCAAAGCATTCCTTCATCCTAGAAAACTAGATATTAAATAAAAGACAAGGGTTATGATTATTTAATCTTCTTTTAGATATGACATATATCTTAAAAAATTCCTAGTTTTGTGTCTGACTCAGAGGTTAAAGCTAACATGTGCATTTAGTATTTTGTGTCCGTGTTTAACATTTGCACACATTTGAAATAACTCTATTTGTGGCTTGTGTGGGAGTGTATGGTGTGAAGAGTTAGCTTGTCCTTCGGAAAGTTGCTCTTTTCAATAGCTGGATAGCAAATTTTATTTTCTTATTAGTATGCATTAGTTGGGATAAGATTATTTGCACTTCTGTTGTTTAATTATTTGAACTCTTTGTATACCCTGGATATTAACCTCTCACTGGATGAATAGCTAGCAAAGATTTTCTCCCATTGTCAGATATCTCTTCACTTCATTGCTTCATTTACTGTACAGAGCTTTTCAATATAATGCCACCCCATCTATCAATTTTCACTATTATTTCCTGAGCCTGTGGAACTTTGTTTAGAAAGCCATTGCCTATGCCTGGATCTTGAAGTTCCCTCTATGTTTCCTTATAAAAGTTTCCAATTTTCATGTCTAACACTGAGGTCTTGATCCATTTTGAGTTGATTTGTGTGTAGGATGAGAGACACGGGTCCAGTTTCAGACTTCTCCATGTGAATATCCAGTTTTCCCAGCATAATTTGTTCAAGAGGCTGTCATTTGTACAACAGGTGTTTTTGACATCTTTGTTAAGAATCAGATGACTGTAGCTGAGTGGGCTTATTTCTAGGACTTCTATTCTATTCAGTTAGTGTGTACATCTGTTTTAGTGCCATGCTGATTTTGTGACTATGGTTCTGTAGTAGAGATTCAAGTCAGGTATTGTGATACCTTCACCATTGCTCTTTTTGTTCAGGACTGCTCTGGCTATGTGGGACTTTTGTGTTTCTATATAGTTAAGATTATTTTCTCCTAGTTACGTAAAATGCTATTAGAATTCTGCTTATGATTGTATATGACTTTCAACCATTTGAATATTTTAACAGTATTAATCCTGTCAATCCATAGAACTTAAAAAAATTCCAACCAAATAATCTGATGGAAAAGATATGATAAGAAAGATAATACCATTATAATTTCACCTATCAAATATAATTATTAAAATGTAAGATGATGAAAATAAAACTCATAATGCATTTCATTAATTTTAATATTAACTTTCTCATTTTTTATTATTTTTGTGCTGAGGATTGAACCCAGGGCTGTATGCATGGTTGATATGCACTCTATCACTGAGCTATTCTCCCAGTCTCTTTGTTAGCTTTAGATAATCTCTCTCCCTCTCTCCTTCTCTCTCTTCTTTTTCTCCATCTCCCTTTCCCTCTTTTCACACACACTCTCTCTCCCACACGCAAAATAAATGGATTTATTAATTTGGAAAAAATTCACATCTATCTATGAAACCCACAAGCTAAAAGTGGGCAATGATATTAAGAGAAGAGCTTTGTAGAGGCAAACTTGGACTTAATTTCTGGCTTTTTTCTTAAAAGTGTATGCCCTTAGACTAAACTCTAGGAAACTGTTTTCTTATCTAGGAAATTATGATAGTATCTACTGAAAAACTGTGGTATGGATCAAACAAGCTAATGCATATGCATGCTTGGCAAAGTGCCTGAAGCTGTTATTTTAAACATTTTTTCAGGGCCTGAAATCACACTTTGGTCAGAAGGTAGACGTATTTACAAGGTCACATAACACCTGGAAATCATATAAATGACCAAAACACATCTTACAAAGTTATTATATGAATGGCTATAATTTCTATGTAGACCATGAGATCTTTTTGTTCACTTTTATGACTCAGTAGGTTTATTTACTTGATGTTCCAATATATTCCTTAGTTTCCCCCAAACCATGGCAGAAGGGAAAGCAAACTTGAAAATTATAACTGGTTACCCATACTATATAGAAGTGAAACCTGTGTGTGTGTGTGTGTGTGTGTGTGTGTGAGTGAGTGAGTGAGAGAGAGAGAGAGAGAGAGAGAGAGAGAGAGAGAGAGAGAGAGAGTCACAGTCTTGAACTCAGAGCCAAAGCACTGTTCCTTAGCTTTTGTGTTCTAGGCCAGTCTCTATGACTTGAGTCAAAGCTCAACTCCTGATTTTTTGTAATTATTGGAGAAACGAGTCTCAAGGACTTTCTTGCCTGGACTGCCTTTCAACTGGGATCCTTAGATCTCAGCCTCCTGAGTAGCTAGGATTACAGGGGTGAGCCACTGATGCTTGGCTCAGCTATTTTTTGTTTATGGAAAACAATACCCTGCTACCAGCAAGATGATGTCTTGGGTTAATGCTACAGGAAGCCTTATTTTGACACAGTGCATTATAGTGTTCTAAGCATTTCCACAACTTCTAGTAGGAAAGTGTGGGTACAGTGGAGAGTAGGACTGGTATTTGTAGATGTGAAGAAAACTAGTAAAAGATTTATGGTCTGTGTGAAAAGTTTTATAGACCAATCTATGTATACAGATATGGCTTCCTATCCAAGGATTTGAAAATACTCTACTTTGTCATCCAATAATTTTGGTTGTGGGTCTCTTATTTCTTTTGTTAAAAACCCTGAAGTTCAAAAATTTGCACTAGGTTTCCCCCACAGTGAATATAATGCATTGCCATAATTCAAGTCATCCTCAGCTGAGTCTATGGTTTCAAGGAGCCCGCACATTTTGAATTTATTTCCAAGGTCATGAAGCCATCCCCTATGGCAAGTGCAACATGTCTTTGATGTGGTGGGCATGGCATCTGTGCAGACAGACACACTTAATTCGTGCAGTGCTTTGATTTCACATTTTGGTTGAGAGGTAAGGTCTTTTGAACCCACATACATTTAACGTTAAGTTCTCATTAAACAATCGGGAACTGGGCTTTGGCAGTGGCGTAGAAGGCATGTTGGCTATAGGGTTGGTCTTGGAACAACCCCTATAGGGGGTTAGTCCTGTTGTTATTCTATCACCTGGGTTTATATGCTGGCAGTAAGTCAGAATCAGCTCCTCTAGTGTGAATATGTCTATTCAACATTAATCTGCATAGTTCCAGAGTCTACCGATCCTTCTAGCTCCCCTGGTTCAGTGAGCGATCACCACTACCTACCTGGGTGAACAGGTCAAAGCTCTAATTGCATTCTTGATTAATTTCCCACCTTCATCTCCACATCTAGTGGATTTCCAAGATTGTACAACAATAAAGATGCTCAAACAAATCACCAGATTGTCCCTATCTTTGCTTGGAGGAGCACTACATCCTCCCAGGAGCACTGCATCCTCCCAGGTTTGCTTCCTTTCAGGGTTATTCCTCTCCAATCATTCTCAGTTTGATAACCATGTGATTCCTAAGCAACTTCCTTGGTTTAGTTATATTAGTATGATTTTTTCCCAGGAGGAAAAAAGTATCCAGATTCTTTTATCTGGATTCCAAGACTCTTCCTAGATCTGAAAGAGCCTCTGATATTCACATTTTCCACATTTCATTCTGGGTCCAGGCTATTCATTTTGGAACATACCCATTAGTTAGTTAAAGCTCGTTGCTTTTTCAGGGCTCTAATGAGATACCATTAATACTGGAAAGCCTTCCCTGAGTGGTGTCCTAAATGCCAAGCAATGCTACGTATGAGGTCCTCTCCTGCATCCTGCGCTCAGATCTCGAATAGGCTGCATGATTTCCTTGTCTGCGTCTACCAGGCAGTGAACTCCTCTTAACAGGAAACAGTTCTAGTTTTTCCTAAGACTGAGCGATTTTCAGAGAAAATATCTGTTGGTAAGTATATTATTTGTAATTTCTCAGCCTCTCTCCCTTCCACTATACATCAGATCTTAATAAAGGTTTATCTGTACCTCGAAGTCTGTGTTGGACAAAGGAAGAGCTCCTTTATAGAAATGTCATTGTAAATAAAATTCTAACGAAATGAAGAATTTTAAAAGACCTTACAGCATGATGTTTCCTATCGATTCCACGTGTAGTGGAAGTGGAGCAGAACGGAAGCTCAGCTTCTTACATAGAATTAGCAAGGTGGGAGCAGCAGGAAGCAAACTCAGTGGAAGGCTGTTTTTCTGCATATCAACTCTTCCTTCTTCCCAGTCTATAGATCTTTTTCTGAAATGTGCTATTTTTAGTTAGGTGATAAGGGATTCCATTTGTGATGTCTATCAGTAATTTTTCAATGTGGTCATTTATGCAAGGCTGGGCAGGTACCATTGAGACTATAAAAGACATTTTTTGTCCTAAAAGATTTTTTGCAAAGTTGAGAAGATGAGATTGGAAAAGAAGTATTATATGGAAAAAGCCCCAAAGAGATCACTTTAGGTAACATTCTGCCACAAAAATAAAATAAGTAACTAAATAAATGGAAAGAAGCCATACTTTATTAAGTTATCATTATCTAAACGCTATGTGGTTTATGTAAGGCTATATAAAACTGTAAGCTACCATGATTCAGGTACAATTTTATAACATAATGACAAATCAGGCACTCAACAGACAGGAACTGTTACATGCCTTAATGTTTTAGGGAAATGTTAAAAGAAAGCCAGATTTTAAAAGGAAGATTCAAGTATGCACTAGGTTCTCCAGGCAAGGGAGAGGGAGTGATGTGTCACTTTTATAAGGGGCTCTGGGAGTATTACTAGACACCGGGGCAAGTATCCTGTCAGGGACAGTGGGGGCTGTCTGAGCATGTGAGAGAACAGCTTTATCTATTCTGTACTATTTACATTGTAGAGTATCTTCTAAGGTACCCCTATTGTTCTACACCTTTCTGTATTCCTTTCCCCTTGAGTAGTGATGAGATTTAAAATAGGATGGTATTTCTTTCCCATGATTACTTTGTGTTATCTTGTGAAAGGTGTTTTATCAGCATAAATAAGGTCAGCTAGTCAGCTGGCTGTGACTTGAAAGAGGGAGAGAATCTTGGGTGAGTCTGAAACAACTCAAGTGGGTCTTATGGGAGACAGTAATCCTGGAAGATTCCTCATGTTGGTCTCAGAGAAGTAATTATTGCATTATTAGATAAATGGGCCACAGACAAGGGCCTCAGGATCTTTTAGAATATGTGAATGAGCTCTAGCTAACAGCCACCAAGAAAATGAGGGTTGGTTATAGGACAAGAAAATAAATTATTTCAACAAGTGAGCTTGGAAAGGTTCTAGAGTTACAGATAAAATCATGGCTTGGGGACATATCTTACTCCTTTTTTTCAGTCAACAAAGACCCCAAAGACCTGAGTAATATGTAAGATAATGAATCTTTGTTGGTATTAGTTGCTAAGTTTGTGGTAGTTTATTCTGTATGACTCGAACATGAATACACTTAATTTTCCTTGTCTACCCTACACAGATAATCCTTTCGATCTCACAGTCTTCTGCTCACTCCTTAGAATTCCCTTTGTGCTATTTTGTAATGTTGATTTCTGGTTTGGCCTTTCCCTCTTAGAGGCAAACTCCTTAATAAGAAACTAGGTGTAGTGGGGAAGAATGGCTGTGGGAATTAAGGAAATCTATGTTCTTTACTTGGCTCCATTTGTTCATGGTTGTACGAATTTTGGATGTCACTCCAACCTCTCCAAAACTCAGACCTTATTTGCTGAATGACAACTATTATAATGGACTAGTGGTTTTTAAGTAGGAGTAATTTTGTCCTCCCCAGTGCTACATATAGTGATCCTGGACACATTTTCACTTGTATCTGGGTAGGTGTATGCTCCTCTCATCTAGTTAGAGAAGCCAGAATGCTTCAATGTCCTATAGTACACTGACACCTGCTTATTCCAAAGTTTTATCTGGCCCAAGTTGCAAAGGACCAAGGTTGAGAAATCCTTTCCTAGACTAAAGCATAAAGTTATTCTAAGGAAAGTAAAAATGATTTTCATAGCAAAACTAATGATAACTTCCTTACAAAATAACTCAAAATTATTGGAGAACACTGGTAAGGTTTTACAAACATCCCACCTCACAAGATCATAAATTTTTCTTTTTGCTTCTTACATTCAGATGTGTTACTAATAAGATTTTGTTGTATAGGATGCAATTGGAGAATTGGTAGCTCTGAAATGTATTTGGTGTTGAATGTTTCCTTTTACTAAGTTTTAAGACTTTTATCATAGCTAAGTGCTTAACATACATCAGGAATTTGCAAATAATGACTCAATAGATGAATATTCTTCTCTCTTTATTTATTGTGAAAATACCATACAGAGGGGTTACAATTACATGAGCAAGGTAATGAGTACATTTCTTACCAAGCATTGTTGCCTCCTCCTTTGTTTCCCCTTCCCTTCCCTTCACATCCCCCCCTCAAAGTTGTAAAGTTCGTTTTTCGACATAACAACTTGTACATCTCATTGTTGCAATGGGTCCAACTGTATCCCTATTTAAACAATTTGTTTTTGCCCTTCCCCTCCACAAATTATACCAACATCAAATATAATGAAAACAGGGGTTATACCATGGAGGAGGGACATACAAAGCAACAAAGAAATCATCTTATAAATATGTTAGAAACAATCACAAGAAAGAAAAAAACATTTGAATACTTACCTTGTGGTTCATTTCACCTAACATCAACTTATCTGACCTTTTCTGTTTGTCTCAGACATATACTAGTTATTGCAAATAAGGGAAACCATGGGAACTATGTTTCTTTGGGCCTGGCTTACTTCACTTAATATAATTTTTTTCCAAGTCTTTCCATTTCCTAACAAATGGGGTAATGTCATTCTTTCTGATGGAGGCATAGAATTCCATTGTGTATATATACCATATTTTCTTGATCCACTCATCTACTGAGGGGCATCTGGGTTGGTTCCATATCTTAGCTATGGTAAATAAGGCTGCAATAAACATAGTTGTGCTGGTAGCTTTAGTGTGGTCTTGTTTGTGATCATTTGGGTAAATGCCCCAAAGTGGGATTGCTGGGTCATAGGGGAGTTCTCTCTTAAAATAGTATCTTTTCCTGTAATTTATTGCTTTTCTAGTAATTTGCTACTGTGATATAGTATTTAATACTTTAACATTATGGCATATTTGTAAGGAAAATGGTGTTATAAGAGAGAGCTATCTTATATTGGATCTATTAGAACCATCATATATTGATATGACATTACTCAGCCTTCTTCTCTTAAAGAGCAATTATAAAGATAAAAGGAGAGACTGAGCTACTCTCATCTTTCAAGGTTCAGCTTAAAATTTACCCTTTTTGGAACTTCAGCGACTCTCTTGATAAGCACATTTTTCTTATAAAGGACGTTTATTCCTGTGTCAATTATTGCATATATCATATCATTCTATATTCTCTTCTGTTTCTTCCATTTGAGACCTATACAAGATTTGTATAATAAGTATTTTTTTTGTTCTGAGAGCATTATAAATTCAAATGTTGCACGAAACAATACAGACACGTAATGTGCCTTCTATGCATTCCTCTGAAAGATTATATCTGCAAAATTAGATATTAAGTTTCTCACTGTGATAGTTTTAAGTATATAAATTATGTTTGACTCAATACCATTTGAGAAAATCTCTCAGTTCACTTGCATTTACTTCTTGAACACAAATCATTTGGTCATATTTGGTTAATTTGATTTCTGAGCTTTCTATTTCATTCAATCTATACATATATATACTTCTTGATAATTGACATCATATCAAAATTTATTCATCCACTTTACTCTTTTTTAAAATGTTTAAAGAATTTTAATTTTTTGAAATAATGTATATTTCTGTCTGTATCTATAAAGTATCTTGCTATGTTGTTGATTGGATTTAGTTCTTTTACCTTTTTTATTTTTATTGAAGATAAGTGATTACATAAATTTCACAGTATTGTGGGATAGTGATACTTAAAGTCACAAACATATTTTGACCTTCACGAGGCCCATTGTAATTATCATGGTCTATAAAGCTTATGGACTCTACAAACTTAGACACTACAGCTATTTTTGCATGAGTTTTGTTTTGAAAAGTTTCTCCTTGCTATGTTAGGTCTTCCAATACTATGTTTTTCTCTGCTTCATTAGATCTATTTACATTCTTGTTTATTTTACTGGCATTTTATAACTCTTAGCATACAATTCTTATATATTCCATTTTTAACAATTATAAACTTTATTAAATTTTTTACTGTAGAGGTGATGTACGGAGGGGTTGCAGTTACCTAAGTAAGGTAATGAGTACATTTCTTTCTGAGCAGTGTCACCTCTCTCTCATTCTCTCCCAATTTTTCCCCTCCCCACTCCCTTTACCCCCAAGTTGTATAGTTCATTTCCATCACAGTGTCTAGTGAATATCACTGCTGAATTAGTTCACCCTTTGTCTCACCACTGTATTATATTTTATAACTTAGTTTCTGTGTGTCTGTTGCTAATTTTAGAGGTAAAAATAATTTGTGTATGTTTAAGATGTCTGTGTTGATTTTCCACATTGTTGAAATTCAATTAATTATGTAATGAAAAATAGATCTTTGAGGTTTTCTATGTGGACAATTTTATCATTTTCAAATAATATCAGTGTTATCTTTTTCTACTAATTGCTGTTTGTTTTATTACCTTTCCTTATCTCATTGCATTTGCTAGAACTTAGGGAACTATGTTGAATAAAAGCAGTGTCCATTAGGTATGATATTAGCTATAGGATTTTGTAGATGCTATTTGTCAGGTTGAAATTCTACTCTATTCTTATTTGATAAGGAAAGTTTTTGACTGAATGACTGTTACCAAATACTTTTCATGTAGCTTAACATAGTCATTATTTTCCTCCTACTAATGCAGTGGATGATGTGTAGCTAGAATACTACTTGCACATGATGTATAATGATTTTATGTATTACTGAATTCTGTTAAACTTATTGGCTTGGCTGGTATACTACCACTTAGCTATGCCTCCAGCCCAGATTTTTGCTGAATATTTTTTAGATGGATTCTCATGGACTTCTTTGTTGAGCTTTGTTTAGAACAAAGCTAGATCCTCGAGAGTAGCTAGTATCACTGTGACTTGGCTTGATTTTGGGGGGGCAGGGGTACCTGGTTTGGGGCTTGAACTCAGGGTCTGGGCACTGTCTCTGAGCTTCTTTTGCTCAAGAGTAGCACTCCACTTATAGATTTTTTTTTGGTAGTTTATTGGAGATAAGAGTCTCCTGGACTTTCCTGCCCAGGCTGGCTTTGATCTGTGATCCACATATTTCAACCTCCTGAGTAGCCAGCTTCTAGCTAGTTTGGATATCAGAGTAATATTAACTTTATAGAAAGAGGTATAATAGCCCAGTGAAACTGTCTGAACCTGAGTATTTACTTTTTGTTTTTTTTTTAGATCATGAATTCAATTTCCTCAGTTATGAATCATTAAAATTTTTGATTTCATATTGAATGAACTTGGATAATTTGAATTTTTCAAAGAATTAGTTTTTTTCTTATGTACATTGTTAATCTTATGTGGTCAGAATTATTTATAATATCCTCCAAGTTACTGTTTAGATGCCTTCAGTATTTGTTACAAGTTCTCCTGTTTTAATAATGATATTGCTCATTTGTTTTATTTCTATTTCTTTGCTATGTTGCAGATAAGAATTGAAAGTATGACCTTCTTTATTTGACCATCATTTTTCTGTTTTCAATTTCATTGATTTCTGCTCTTTACTCTTACTTCTGTTTCCTTTTGCTGTTCTTTGGCCAGTTGTTGTGGATGGGAGCTTGGTTTATTGATGTGTGATGTTTCTTTCTTCCTCTAAGTATGCATTTAGCTCATAAAATCCCTCTCAGCATTGCTTTTTATGGTGTCCACAAATTTTGATTTATTGTATTTTTATTTCCACTTTGTTCAATACATTTTTAAATTTCCCTTGCCACTACTTTTTGACCTGTAGATTATTTAGAAGTGTGTATGTGTGTTTTTTATTGCTTGTTTGTTTCCAAGTGATTGGAGGTTATCTTATTATCTTTCTATTATTGAATTCTAGAGCGATTCCATTGCGACAGGAGCACACATGCTGTATAAGTTCAATTCTTTCATATTTGCTGAGATTTGCTTTATGGCTTAGGCCGTAAACTTGCTTTATATGTTACCCATGGATTCTCAAAAAGAATTTGTTTTCTGTTGCTATTAGGAAGAGTATTCAAAAACATGGAGGTTAGATTCTGTAGGCTGTTGATGATGCTGTGTTTCTCAATGTCTTTAGGAATTCTCCCATTGATTTATCCTATCAATGGCTGAGAGAGGGATTTCTGAAGTCTTGAACTGTATTGGATTTGTTCATTTCTCCATTTAGGACTGTCAGTTTTTGTTTCACATTATTTTATTTTTTAATAGCTATTTAGAATTACTGTATCTTCAGAGTAGTTTAACTGTTGCCAGCTTATAACATTCTTTTCAACTTTTAGTAATTTTCTTTGTTCTGAGGCCTTCATGATCTGACTATAATTTATGCAAGCTTTTTATTAATATGTATATGACATATATAGAAATATGATATGTCTCTATCTATCCTGCATATATCCTTTAGATATTTGCATTTAATGTAATCTTTCCATGTTAAGACATAAGCCTACTATTTTTTGGTTTTCCCCTTTTTCTTTGTGTTTCCTTTTTCCTGCTGACTTCTGGGTTATTTGTACCTTTTTAGGATGCAATTTTGATTTATCTGAAGTGTTTTCAAATGTACATTTTATACAGTCTGGTTAATGCTTGGTCTAGGTTTGGCAAGAATAGGAGAGGGTAGAAATTTTGACTTCCTGTTTGGGCTTTGCTGCCATAGATAGAGTTAAAGAAGCTACTGTTTATTTACTTATTTGTTTGCTTGCTTGTTTGCTTTTTCTGGTGTTTTACTGGACTAGGATAGTTACTGTCTAAAAGCTTTCTATCTTTCTATTGTGTCCTTTCTCAGTAGATTCTTAGTGGATTTTTATTTGTTATTTTCGTTTGAGCTCATTGTGTTTCCAGGTTGATAGCTTACTTGTAGATCTGCGATATAGGACATAAAACAAGAGGGAACTTAGTACTGTGTCATCCCTGTCTTCTGAGTTTCTTAGCTGGTTTTCTTTGTGGTTCTTTTTTTCAGAGTTACTTTATGCTTGTTTTGTATGTATTGCTCAGGTTTTTTTAAAGCTTCCATTTTTATTATCTTTATGTAGTTTAACAAAAGAATTACCATTCAACAAATCCGTTCATAAGCATAATGCATCTTAATATGTTATCTCTTTCATCATTCTCCCATCCTTCCCATCCATTCCCCATTAAAAAAATTAATAGGATATACGCTGAATATTATGAGTTCATTCTCTGCCCATTCTCTTTTCTTGGTAGGAGGAATAAGAAGTGCATCTACTACAACTTCTGTGAGAAGAAATTCATGTCATTTGTATCAGTTTTCTTTGTTCTTTTCTTTTTCTTTTTGCTGTTGTTTATGGGGCTTGAACTCTGGGACTGGGCAGTGTCTCTGAGCTCTTCAGCTCAAGGCTAGCACTCTACCCCTTGAACCACAGTGCCACTTCTGGTTTTCTGGTGGTTAACAAGAGTCTTTCCTGACAAGAGGACTTTCCTGCCCAGAGCAAGGTAATGAGTACATTTCTTTCTTTCTTAATTGTGAAAATACGGTACAGGGGGGTTACAATTACATGGGCAAGGTAATGAGTACATTTCTTATCAAGCATTGTTGCTTCCTCCTTTGTTTCCCCTTACCATCCCCGCCCTCCTATCCCCATCCCCCCACCCAAAGTTGTAAGTTCGTTTTTCGACATAATGACTTGTACATCTCATTGTTGCAATGGGTCCACCTGTATTTCTATTTAAACAATTTATTTTTTCCCTTCCCCTCCACAAATTATACCAACATCAAATACAGTGAAAACAAGGGTTATACAGTTGGGGAGGGACATACAAAGGAACAAAAAAATCTTACAAATATGTTAGAAACAATAGCAAGAAAGAAAAACAATTTGAGTCCTTATCTTGGGGTTCATTTCGCCTAATATCAACTTGTCTGACCTTTTCTGCTTGTCTCAGACATATACTATGTTTCTTTGGACCTGGCTTACTTCACTTAATATGATTTTTTCGAAGCCTTTCCATTTCCTAACAAATGGGGCAATGTCATTCTTTCTGATGGAGGCAGAGAATTCCATTGTGTATATATACCACATTTTCTTGATCCATTCATCTACTGAGGGGCATCTGGGTTGGTTCCA
>NW_012267367.1:5884284-5938813 GCF_000151885.1 Dipodomys ordii
TGATTATAGCCATTCTAACTGGGGTGAGGTGGTATCTCAATGTTGTTTTGATTTGCAACTCTTTTATGGCTAGGGAAGTTGAGCATTTTTTCATGTGTCTATTTGCCATCCTTCTTTCCTCTCCAGAGAAGTTTCTCTGTAGTTCTTTAGCCCACTTCCCTGAACTTCTTTTACTCAAGAATGCTAACTCTACCACTTGAGCCACAGTGCCACTTCCAGCTTTTTCTGTTTACGTGGTACTGAGGAATCGAACCCAGGGCTTCATGCATGTTTGCTTGAAGGTGGATTGCATTTTTCCATTTGAATCCACTATATATTTAGAAACATATCCTTTCCAGAAGTTTAGCTTAGTGACAGAGCATTTGCCTATTGTGCCTAAAGCCCTGTGTTCTATACTTAATGCTGGAAATGAAGCAAAACCAAGCTATCAACCAAGCATTCTACCACTAAGCCACATCCCCAACCTATATTAGTTTTCTTTAAACTCCCAGAAAATACAGGCAGTGTTTAATGATGGCTGAATAGCATGATTTTGGAGAAATTATTGTTAAATTCTCAGGAAGAAAACAAAGAAAGAATTGGTGCTCAAGTAAGCATGCTTTTGTGTGCCTTTTCAAGTGGATATTGGTCTTGTTAGCTTTAATTCATCTATGTAAATGGACTTTTATTTCCTTTTGTAACCTCTTTACCATGCCTACTCTGTTTGGTAGATCAAAACCAAATCTAAGGAAGAAATGTGATAAACATCAATTTTAAGGTCCATTCTTTTTCTTACCAGTAGAAGGTTTCCTGACTTCAATGATAATAGAAACTAGAAGAGGAAGAAAATAATTTCACCTTTGTTTTCTTCCTGAGAATTTAACAATAATTTCTCCAAAATCATGTTATTCAGCCTTCATTAAACACTGCCTGTATTTGCTGGGAGTTTAAAGAAAACTAATATAAGTTGGGGATGTGGCTTAGTGGTAGAATTGTTACCCCTTGTTGATTAATTTAAACTGACTCTCCATTTCATCACAGCTTCTGTCATAGACTAGGTTTTTATGAAGACAGAATGTCCCCAGGCTGGGGTTGATACGTGACCCAAGAGCTGCTTTATTGCATATCATTGTGTCATATTTCAGTTGAGAAACTATTGAGAATTGCTACCCCATCTGAAAAAAGAGACAGCAAAGTTGTATTTTGTGGTCTAATTTATAATACCTACAAATTTACCGATAACAAATTTTGTGAAGGTAGATTGCCTTTTTCCATTTGAATCCACTATATGTTTAGAAACAGATCCTCTCTAGCAGTTTAGCTCAGTGACAGAACATTTGCCTATTGTGCCCAAGGCCCTGTGTTCTAGCCTCAATGCTGGAAATGAAGCAAAACCAAATCTCAGCAAACACACTAGTCCACTCACAGTTTGAAAGTCACTTACTCAGAGAATCTCACTATACATTCAACATTCTTCTTATATGCCTTCATCCTACAGAAACTAAAAAATACCTGATTTTATAGCCTTGTTATTATTCCAAGTTAAATATTATTTTGTCTGGACATTTATTTTCATAAAACCCCATTCTCTTTTTATAGTGTGTACATGTTTCTGTTTATATCTGGATCAGATTCTACCCTTGAATGGAATTTTTGACGTTCTATAGAGTAATTTTATATTGTTAAGTATTTTGGTTTAATATTGGTTTCTATTTTTTGATGTTTCTATATTGTCCATAGGACTGCTCTAAGAATCTTTCTTCTATTGTTATTGTCATTATTATTGCCGTTAATTGTCCATATATTTTCTTTTCTCTTTTTTTGTGAATTAGTGGACTTTGTTTTGGAAAATTTGTGTTACCTTTTCCATATCCTGCATTTCAGCATTAACAATGGGCCTTCTCTTGAAGGTATATGTCACAAGTTCATTGATGTAGTGATTATTATTCTTTCTTCAAAATGTACTTTTGGATATGTACTGCAACCAGCTATATGGTCATGACTGAGACTGGGAGCATGATGTAGTCATATAAATCATGCAACAGGAAGGAAATAAAGCCAGGGACTGAATTTAATATGCCAGCTACAATGATGGGTTACATAATCAACGTGGCTAATTATTGCTATTCCCCTTGCCTACAGTTTTCTTTCACAACTTGCCTATCTAGCTTATATGTCATTCTCACAAGGAAACTGTTGATTGTGTTGGATAACTTCAGCACTCATACAATTTGCTTCTTTATTTCAATAAATAATACTTGCTGTTCATTGTTATTATGAATTAGGGATTCTGAGCATTATAGTTTTCTAGAATTCTGCATGTCCTTCATGAAGTCTCATTCTCCTAAAAACTATTGGGTGCTTACTGTTTTTCAGGCTCTGTGTTATTATTTGTTTGGTGCTCCTTAGTTATTTTTTTTTACTTTTAATTGCTTTTTTGTGTTATTTTTATTTGAAAATGCAAATTGTTCTTTGTGTAGATTGTGAAGTTCTGACCAGACTTCTAACCCATGGAGAGCATTAGTGGTGTTCCATACACTTTAGATGACTCTCATTATCTAGCCAAATGTCTGGTCTATAGTAGGTGCTCAGAAAGGTATCTGATGGATGAATAAAGGCAAGGCCATAAAGGCAGGCAAGACTGACTCTGGTTGTGGAGAAAACATCATGTGTCATTGCATGCTAAGGGGTAAGGCTGTCTCTGCCTGTGGTGTGTGTAAAACACTCGATTCCATTTCAAGCAGATCCAGCCAAATTGACTCTCCTCAGGCATGGAGATGTTTTCCTTCAGTCAGATTATGTGCCACTTACTACATACTACTTGTGGCCAAAGTATGCTTGCCTGATGAGCATGACATTTTATTTGCATGCACATAAGCAAGTTCACAGTGTCTCATCTGAAAGAGCAACTCCACCAAGAATGCTTGTATTTATTTAGACACTTGGTTTGAATGGGTACATGAAGGGTGGGGTGGAGGGAGTTGGCCGTCATCTGGGATGTGGAAGCCTGGGGAAGCTGATGAACGTTGATTCTCCCTTGAAGGCATTTGAGATGAAGAAATATGACCTTTAATCTCCCCAGACCTTTTTTTGTTCTCATTCCAGAACATTCTAGGAGCAGCTCTTGTTGGTTCTTTGGTCTTGGTTTTATATGCCTTTGGTGTTTGAGATACATTTCTTGCTGTTTAGGAAGAGTTTGCTTGAGGGAAGTTTGTAAAGTCCCTTCTAAGATTACAAACAATTGAAGAATAACTGTCCTATCATGGCAGGTGAACTTTAGATGTGACCATTCCATCAAGATTGATTTGATGCCATCTAAAGGAACTGGGTTTATTGTTTTCTGAATTTTCTCTAGAACGTCAGACATGTAGTTTGATCAAATGGATTTGTTTCCATTTGATGTGAGTTGCCTTCTCGAAGACTGAGACAGCCTAATGTTCATTGGATAACAAGTATTTCCTTTATTAAGGGACATATGAATGATAAGAATAAGTAAAAGGAGAAGAAGAAAAAGAAGGAGGAGGAGAAGAAAGATTGGTTTCTCACATCCACTTCTGTGCTCTATTTAATGAATAGGCATGGGCCCAAACCTTTATAGGCTTCTTTTGTGGAGACACACAACACAGGGAATAAAATAGAAAACCCAATGCAAATTCCAAGGCAAGAAAATAGTTCATATAGTGCAGGGCAAGAACCAGCCAAATATTTCTGTTGCTACAATGCAGTGTCAGCAAAGAGGGTAGCCTTCTCCTTGAGGATATTTGTTTATTTTGCAATTAATCAGGAAGAAGGGAGTTTTGTGAAGTTCTTTGACTGGGGGTTTGTGACTTACATGGGAGCTGCTGTTTTCAGGATTAAGAACATTACAAATAAATTTCTCATAGGTTCTATGTCTATAAGGTTTGTAATGACTTATATTTACACCGAAGATTAACCTTTGTAGGTTTGTGCTGTTTCCTTTTCTCACGCCAACTTTAACATCACATAGAAACATTTGAATTGCACCATAATATTGGAGACGAAAGCAAGCATATATTGGCATATGCCCATAGACCCTTAAGAATGTTTTTCTCCTTTAGTTCCTATGAAAAGTAATTTATAACCAAACCAAGGGAAACCTCAAGTTACTAGTGTGGTAAGATTTATTATTACTGCCTAAAGTTTAGCATGTTGGTTTATACTTAGTTCTAAGGTTCATCCACATCACTGTGGTTTAGAAATCATCCTGAACTTGATTTTTTTTCTTTTCTTTCCTCCCCCCTCCCCATCATTTTCCATTTAAACCACCATCTTAAATTAACTCTAATCTGTAGGAGGTAAAGTAATTTAATAGAGCTTTTTGGGTTATAATTTCATAGCCGACTCCTTTAAAAGTAACTCACACAACTCTGTGAATTGTTGCTACCAGTTTTCTGAGTTTTTTTTCCACCTGGCTACTGAGATGTGTTTATTCTGATATGCAATTACTTTGTTACCAGTGCTTGTTCTTCAGGAAATGTGAATGTAGTTGGTCAATTACCTTTACCATTTAGAAGACAATAATTATAATGCCTTACCTTTGTATAGTGTTCTACTTTGCAAGACACTTTCACATAATTAAATCATTTGATCCTTAAAGCAGTCTTTTGAAGTTAGGAGGATATTATTATCTCCATATTATGGGAGAAACGGGTTCAGAGGGGTTAATTGGCTTGTCTGAGGCCAGAAATAGTAGTAAAAGGAATAACCAGGATTAGAGTGTGAGACCTCACTTTACAGTTGCCTGCTAAATAGTAGCTAAACCTGCTTTGGTCCAGAACCCAAAGAATTGCTCTGAATAGACTGAGAGGAAGTTTTAATTGCCTTCTACCAAAGTCAAAATATGTTCCTCCAAAATACATACAAAATTGTTAAGTGTTTATGGTTCATATCTGTAATCCTAGCTCCACAGAAGGCTGAGATCTGAGGATCATGGTTCAAAGCTAACCTGGGCAAAAATGTTTTCTGCTCTCCAATTAACCTTCAAAAAGCTGGAAGTAGAGGTATAGCTCAAACGATACAGTACCAGCCTTGATTGAAAAAGCCAAGCAAGACCACAAGGGCCTGAGTTCAAGTCTCACCACCTACCTACCTACTTACTTACCAATACACACACACACACATACACACACATACACACACACACCAACAAAACATCAAGTTGCTTTCAACAGGGTCGTAGAAGCTTGAAGGTCACACATTTGGGCAGTACTCATGAGAGGAAGTTCATTGAAGAAGATATCTTTAGTGATGCTTGTGCTAATGTATGTTGCTTGCTTGAGTGCTGTGAGAGGTAGATTTCAATTCTGGAGATTTATTGAAATAGAACTCACTAGGGAGATGGGGTAGAAAATAACAAATCAAATAGTCTTCAGATGCAATGCCTGATCGACCCCAGAGGACAGGCAGGTGGGATAGAAGAATCATGACTGAGCCCGGTTATGAGAAACTTTGCAGCCAAGCTTGGGGGGATTTTTGAGTCAACATGTTCTGCAATATTCAATATACTACATTCTCTACCATGAGAGACTAAGTGGTAATTTTGCTGGCCACCATATGGGTCATGATGTAACATTTATTTTCTATTCATCAAGATTAAGGAATAAATGAATGTAATGGCAAATATTCTTAGCAAAATTAAGTAATATTAGAAAAAAAATTAGGTGCTATGTAATTCCCCTGAATGGATTTGGCTCTAAAATAAGGAGAGTACTAGAAGAATTTTAGAGGACCTTAATTTTTGTTTTTCAAAGGTATCCATTCTAATCTTAGATTCATTCTAGTCTTGCATTCATTCTAAATTTTGACAATGAAATTGTGTGCTTTTGGAAGACAAGAATGGCAAGCTATTTTTGCATTCCTAACACAAGCACAGTACCTGGTCCCTAGCAAATGCTCAGGAAATTAACGATGAACAAAGAGATGCTTAAGTTAAGGACAAAGAAGGAGCATTTTGTTATTTCTGGACGTTTTTCTCTTCTCTAGTATTTGAATGACTTCCAAGGGTGTTTCCTTATTACCCTAATTAACAACAGACTCTGCTAAGTCTTTAGCTCTCTGAAGGAAACTTGGAGTCCTGAAGAATTCATTAAAATCAGCCTTCACTGATCTGAGGGCCTTGGATTTCTACCTTGGGTAGGTAAAACACTTGGTCTCAAGTAGTCTTTCTTTGTGCAATCAGTAGATAGAAAGGTTTACTATTTTTCTGAAGCAGATGATTTTTCTTTTAAGTCATGATTGTTTTTTAACCTGGCCTTCTGGTTTAGAAAGTCACGGAAGCAGCAGGGTGGGAAGAAGCAGGAGGAAAGTGAACTCCTGTATGAGGCCTTCCCATATTTGTAAAAACCAATCAAAGCTCACTATTAAACAATTTGCCCACAAGCTGTAGGCTGAGTTTCAGGTTGTCAGAGTTTGTGTGGCATTCCAGTTCACATTTCTGTCAATGGGACCCTGAGTTTCCTAGACCTTTTGAAGAACTTTGATTCTTTCTTTCTTTTTTATTTTTTTGTTGGTCATGGAGCTCTGTCCCTCAGCTCTTCAGCTCAAGGCCAGCACTCTACTACTTGAGCCACAGCGCCACTTCTGGTTTTCTGGTGGCTTATTGGAGATAAGAGTCTCGTGGATTTTCCTGCCCAGGCTGGCTTTGAATTGCGATTATCAGATCTCAACCTCCTATGTAGCTAGGATTACAGGTGTGAGCCACCAGTGCCGGCGATTCTTTCTTTTTTTCTTTCTTCTATACACGACTTTTCATCAAGAACTGCCAAGTCAGGGTTACCTGAATTTTTGTCCATTTAGGTAGCATTACTCAATTGCCCTGACGTTTACCAGTATCTCACACTGGTTGTGTCATTTCTAAGAGCTTTGAGCCACATCCCTTTTAAAAAAATTTTTTATTGTAAAGATACAGTACACAGTGGGGGTTATAGTTACATGAGTAAGGTAATGAGTACGTTTCCTGTGGAGCATTGCTACCTCCTCCTTTGTTTTTCCCCTACCATCCCTTCCCTTCCAACCTTCCCAACTCTTTCCTCCCCAGCCCCAAGTTGTAAAGTTTGTTTTCAACATAGTGTCTTGTACATCTCATTGTTACAATGGGTCAACCTGTATCCTTATTTAAGCATTTTATTATTTCCTTTCCCTCTTCAAATTAGAAAAATGTATATATGAGATGCAGGGCACCAGAATTAAATACAGTGAAAACAGGGGTCATACCATAGGGAAAGAACGTACAAAAGGAACAAAAAATACCACATAGTACATTAAAAATACATTAAAAACAACAACAACAAAGATAAAACCTTTTGTATCCCTATCTTGGGGTTCATTTTGCTTAGCATCATCTTATATGATCATATGTACATAGCTTTTGACCTTTTCTGCTTGTCTGGTAAGATTATCTTAGATGTATACTAGTTATTGTAAATAAGGGAAACCATGGGACCTATGTTTCTTTGGGTCTGGCTTACTTCACTTAATATAATTTTTTCCAAGTCTTTCCATTCCTAACAAATGGCTGGTATCATTCTTTTTGATGGAAGCATAGAATTCCATTATATATATATATATATATATGTATGTATATATATATACACATATACACATACATATGTATATATCTCGCATTTTCTTGATCCATTCATCTACTGAGGGGCATCTGGGTTGGTTTCATATCTTAGGTATGGTGCAATAAACATAGTTGTGCTGGTAGCTTTAGTGTGGCCTTGTTTGTGATCATTTGGGTAAATGCCCAAAATTGGGATTTTTGGGTCATAGGGGAGCTCTATGTGGAGTCTTTTGAGAAACCTCCATACTGCTTTCCAAAGTGGTTGAACAAGTTTACACTCCACGTTCTTATAAAGAAATGTCATGGCACCTTGGTCTTAGTCTCACATCTACCTCTTCCTAGGAGTGGGATGTCAATTTGGATCACTTACTCACTTTTAGCCTCAATCATCTTATCTGTAAAATGGGATTAAGAGCTCCTACTCCAGGGGGTGGAGGTGGACATAAAGTCAGACAATAACTAGACAACCCTGCTACAATATAGTGTGTTTTCTCTGCAGTCAAGAGCTGTGTAGCTGCCTAATCCCACCATCTGGATAATCTGCTAAAAGGATTATTTTACTCCCAACCTCAAATGGCTCTTCAAGTAATTCAAATGGTGTGAGGACAAAGAACCCCCAGAGCAAATCCCAAATTTATCTCCTGTCACCCAGAGTTTTGTCCAATCTGCTCTTCCCCTAAATTGTTCCCTGTTATTTTCCTAATGCCAGCTTCCAGCCCCCACTGAGACAATTTATTTGCTTTTCCCAGCATGCCACAGAGGAGCACCACTTAGCATCCACTACACCTCTTTTGCTGAGAGTGCCTTCCTGGTTCTTCCCACTTTATTGTTAAAGCCACTGCACATTTGTGTCTTCCACCAACCCAACCCGAGTGATCTTAGATCCATTGCTTACTGTGTGATACCTACCGCACTTCCCTGGCCCTCTGTTTGGTTATCTGCACTACAATGGGTAAATATCCTTCCTTCACAGCCTTGTTGAGAGGATTAAGATGGATAAAATGTGTGCCTGGCAAATATCTGGGGATTACTCATGATTAGCCAGTTATAGCTCCTGCCTTGGCCTAAAATCCTCTGTATTTATAGGACTATGCCATCGTGCCTGCCTATGGCCCCAAATCCTACTGAGTCATATATATATATATATATATATATATATATATATATATTTTTTTTTTCTGTTGACATGTGCAAAAAGTACAGCTCTTCCACGAGCCTGAAATAATGTTAAAATATGGTCCTGAAAAAAAGTTGGGATTACTATTACTAGTTTGTCTTCAAATTTGGGAATGAGATATAGCTTACAAAAACATCTTTATCTTTTGAGGATTTCAAATATGACTTTGAGGGCAGAGGGTATTATTTGTGTGAAAGACTATATTTTTTGTTTCAAACTGCAACGTAAATACAACAAAAATGTACCTGTTATAAACATGCTTAGTAATTCAGCTACTACTACCTTGTGTAGAAAAAGATGCTTTTCCCTCTGTCCCATTTTTCTGAGGTCCTTTGTGGCCAACCCTCTCCCACATCTATCTAGCCTCTAATAACCACTTATTGAGTCCCTGCTTCTATCCTTTTGCCTTTTATAGAACGTCATATGAATGGACTCATACAAGATAGCTTATTTTGAATCTGGCTTTCTTTTTATTTTATTTTTTATTTTTTTCGGCTTTCTTTCTTTCACATAATACATCTAAGGTTCATCTACATTACTGCATGTATCATTAGCTTGCTCTTTTCAAAAAAATTTCTGAGCAGTATTTCACTGTGCAGATGCAATGGTTTTTTATTCACTCCAGAGATGAAGGTCATTTGTATTGTTTTCTGCATGGACCAATTATGACTAAAGCTGCTAGGCATATTTGTGTATGCGTTTGTGTTATCCTAAGATTTCATTTCACCCATGTAAGTAAGTAGAAATGATAGTTCTGGCTCACGTGGTGATAAATGTATGTTTAATTGCATAAGGAACTGCTAAAACATTTTAAAGAGTGACTTTGTTATTTTCCCTCCTCACCTAAGTACTGAATGTTTTCCAGGTAATTTTTATTTGTGCTCATTACATTACTTTCACCATTCTTGCTATACTCTTTCTTCACTAACCACTTTGAGGCGTTAAGAAGCTCCTCAGTGTAACTCAGTTTATCACTGGAAGCCAGAGTGCACAGAGACACACATGTGTATGCCTACCTAACTCTATTCCTATTTATCATCTCCCCTGTCACTTATGGCAGTTGAGGAAGATACATAGATTTTATGTTTCATTAGAACAGAACTCAAAAACTGAACAGCATGGGGGTTCATGAGTGTGCACACATATATGTACATGAGCATGAATGCACATTCACTCCAATGAAAGGGAATATAGAGGTTAATCATTTAGTTTTTTGTTACTAGGGAGTGAAAAAAAATCCTCTGATATTAGTTCCATCCAGGGGGAGTTTGCCACCACAATCCTGCAGCCATATATTTCTCTTTTTATTCCCCCTTAAGTCTGATAACTGCACTGAGAGGGAAGATAGACAAAAGTAAGTTATGAGGCACTAGTTAGTTGCCAACAAAAGGGCTATGGCTAAAAGAGAATGTGGAAATGTGATAATGAAGAACTTCTAATTAGGTTTCATGGGAAACAGGGATTTCAAGAAGCCTACCCTGAAAAGGACAGTAAAAGGAACAGAGCTTCCTCTACATGAGCGTTCATGGCCAGCTGCTGGAGTGGGTGAAGAAGCGTACTGAGGAAAAGCTCTAGTGATTTACCTTCATTTACAGTTAGCAAGTAAACACAAACTGATTTATGGAAACTGGAAGCAACCTCATTCAGAAGAGTTGCCCAAATTATGACTAAAAGTTAAAAACAAAGCCTGAACAAAAATTAAAGAAAAACAAGAGCACCTTTTTGTCTTTATTGGACACTTGAATGGTCATGGACAATGTTCACCAGGTTTTTGTCCTGTTGATCATCTATCTATAAAAAGAAATGGGAAGTATTTGAGCAAAAGATGTTAAAAAGAGATTCTTGAATGGGATTGAATGGAATTGAATAACCCGTGTGTGTGTGTGTGTGTGTGTGTTGTAAAAATCAAAGAACTAGATCTGAATTGCTGACAAGCAAATCTGGCAACCACTTAGCAATTTTTCTGTATCTCAGTTTTCTTCTGAATAAAATCAGAGTATCTGAATACTTTCAACTTTCCCTTTTAGCTTTAAGAACTTTTATTCTGTGTAAAGAGAGAGCAACTATCAATTATCTTTTTTGTATATATTTTTATTGTAAAAATACCGTACAGAGGGGTTACAGTTACATGAATAAGGTAATGAATACATTTCCTATCGAGCGAGTTACCTCCTCCTTTGTTTTCCCCCCAACACCTCTTCTTTTTACAGATACAGTTTTACAAATGGATTTTGGGTAGAGAGGTATGAAGTGATAGTCTCATACCGGGTGATTGAAGGCAACATAAATCCACATATGAGAATTGTGTCTTTAGCTTGTTCTAAAATTTGGATGCATACATCATAGCTAGTTGAATTGCAAATATTCATAATTCATTCCTAAAGAAATTTCAGGTCTCCATTGTTGTCTGTGGGATACACAACGCAACCATCTTGAGCCCGAAGCTGGAATGTTATGAAGAAACAATTTCTCATTTTCATTACAACTGTCAAAAGATTAAATGTACGTACAGACAATTTTAGTTTCCCCTTTTCTCACTGCCTCATATGTTCTGGCATTACAGGAGTGTGGTACCTCCCATATGCTCTAGTTTGATTGATGTCTCCTTCCTGATGAGTCTTTACCTAGCCTATGAATGGGGGGATGGTCTTACAACTAAATGAAGTAGAAAAGATCATAATAGGCCTGAATTCAGGGATGAAGAGAAGGTGTCAGGAGAAATTGAGAGAAAGTTTCATTAATTGTCATCACACTTGGGCAAATGTGACAGAGGCAAGAGTGTGAGGGGCAGATCACCAAGTGTGTCAGTATCTCAGTTAGTGGCACTTTGATAATCAGGTGATAAGACCCCTATTTATTAGAAAAGTAGTACTGTGAAACCAAGAATTATGGTGTGTTTTGTTGACCTCACAGACACAGGTCTACGAAGAACAAAAGAGAGACAGGGAGCAATGCATTTCCATTTAGAAAGTGCTTAAAGCTTAAAGCTCCATCATGGCAGAACCAAGGGTTACATAGATGAAATATTTTTTCTTGTAACACATTGGATGCCACTTTGCCAACAGTAAACAGATCAGATCAACAATTAAATCAGAAATCCTTTAATGAACAATATTGGCAAAACGAAATGTGTCAAATTATATAAGAACAGTACAGATATTTATTTCCATCATGAATAATTAGAGAATGTGATGGCAGACAGATTATTATAAAAAGACAATTTTTTACATTTTTGGCAGTTCTGGGATTTAAGCCTAAGACTTTATGTATGCATGCTAGGCATGCTTTCTACCACTGAGCTATATCCCAGTCCATTACAAAGGTAAGGTTGTGCTGTGTGCAGTGTTAGCTTCAGGCTTTGTATTCATGAAATATATTAAATAGCATCTTTTTTGCCATGTAATATCAGATTAGCACCTTTTCAATGATATGGTTATTTTGTAAATTTTTTATTTCCCAAGTCTAGTAGATGTGTAGTGGAAAGAATCTTAGTTTTATGCCTGTCACAAAGTACCTGATAAGTAATATTAATTAGTCAGTTAAGTAACTCATCTGTTATTATCTATAAACTATAGTTCATAGATTAGATCCAGCCATCGTGAATAAAGTTTTGTTGGAACACAGTCACATTTATTCTTTTATATATTATTTATGATTGCCTTCACCTACAATAGTCAAGTAGAGTGATTGCAACAACTGGGCCTAAAATATTTACTATCTGGCTGGGTGTTGGTGTTTCTTGCTTATAATTCTACTCAGGAGGTTGAGATCTGAGAATAACGGTTGAAAGCCAGACCAAGCAGATAAGTCCGTGAGACTCTTATCTTTTTACTAACCAGTAAAAAGCTGGAAGTAGAGATGTGGAAGTAGAGATGTGGCTCAAGTGATAGACATCTAGCTTTGAGCAAAAAAGCTAAAGAACAATGTCAGGCTCTGAGTTTAAGCCTCAGTACTAGCATCCACGTGTGTGTGTGTGTGCGTGCGCACACACTACTATCTGTGAAAAATACTAAGAGCAGATTTCATTTGTTTTCATCACAAAAAACTATAAATACATTTATAGGTATATATATATATATATGTATACAGTCATCACTATAAACAAGTATAATTTATATATTTGCTCTTTGGCCTTTTACAGAAAAACTTGTGGATCTGTGTTTTACAATACAAAACAGATGAGTCACTAGCTTTCACCCTTTATTGGTGAAACTCTCTTTCCAAACTAAATCTCATGCAAAATTCCAATATAAAAACAAACAAAAAGTTTCTGTGGTTGGAGAAATGCTTGAAGTTGAAGAAATACATCATTTTGTTCTTCCTGTCTCCTAAGTTATTGGTAAAGACACCCACAGGGCTCTAGTGTGAAAAGCCTTTGAAGCTCAATCTATAAAGCATTTTACAGGTCTGGAACTATACATATCATTTCTAATTTTTAAAACTTCTATGGAAGAAGTAGCATTCCGTGAGAGATTAACCTAGTTTCTGATCTTTCAATCTTAAGTTTCATTGTCTCCAATCTAATTTCAATCGACCATAATGTTAGTACTGCGCTGATTCTACACCATGATGTATGTTGTGTGGCAAGTCTTAAAAGTCTTTGTGCTTCTTAGAAAACTTTTGTATACCGATAAAAAAGAAATCGAACCTACATTTTAAAAACAGACCTCAAGGGAGGAATTTATCAATGCATAGTGTCTCAATGGCTACATGCAAGTGTTCTTTGTAAAGTAGAGACAAATGGATAAATTGTTTATTTTCAAACACTTTGAGCTTTCCTGATGATGAAGGCAGCAAAGGAATTGAATAATAAAAATCCACTTCAGTTAGTGTTTATGAAGTGCCCACAGGGTGTGGACTATTGTGTTAGACAAGATAAAAACCTCTGGGACTCTCATTGTCTCATTAGTGCATTTCCAAGGCTTGTTTTGACTCCCCAAATAACTTGGAAACTTTCAGTTCATTGAAGAAAGTGCCCAGGATAAATCTCTGTCCCTTGACTTTTTACTGTAAAACTGGTGGTGACATGGAATGAGGCCAGAAGAAAGGAATTTGTAGTTGTGGACTAATTATTAAGTGTCTTGGGTGATACACTTCATAAATTTCCTTTTGTGTTCCTCACAACAATCTAGAGGGAAAGTCTAAAGTTATATAAATATAAAAACGGTAACTTCCCAATAAGTCAGTGATAGAATAAGGTTTGTTGTTCAGTGTGCTGGAGCATATGCAATTGTAGCATCCATTAATGTGGGTTCATATATTTAGAACACATGATGTATTACTGTGCAAATACATATATGAGTAACTATACCTGAAGCCACCGAACCGCAGGAACTGTTATTCAGCTGCATATGACAGCAGGGCTTTGCACAGTAAAAAACCTATATATCTGAGGAAATGAAGTGGGGTCTGAAATCTGAGGAGATAATAAGGAATTTTCTTATCTAAGAAACAAGAACAGGAATCTAGCCTTCCCTTAAGACCAGAGATTAATGAACATTTTTTGTAGGGCCAGATAAAAAATGTGTTAGCTTTGCTGGTCACACAAACTGTAGTGAAACTAAGCAACTCTACCAAGGTAGCAACAAAATGCAAACAAGCATGGCTGTTTCCCTGTGAAATCTTACTCATAGAATTTCATACACTTTTAAAATACCAAATTCTTCAGATTTTATTTTAACTATTTAAAAAATAGTATAAAAACCTATTATTAATCCCCAGGCCATACTAAAACTGAGCAAAAGTAAGATGTTTTTCCTATGACTTGAATTTGATCTATTGTTTGTCTGCTAAGGTGTAATTTAGGACAGTGCTTTCCCAAGCTGAATGAGAATCAATTGAAGGGTCTGGTATGGCAACTCATACCTATAATCCCAGCTATGTCAGAGTTAGAAATTAGGAAGATTGTGGTGCAAAAAAGTTTGCAAGATCCTATCTCAACAAATAAGCTCAGTTTTGTGGTCCCTACCTGTAATCCCAGTTAGGCAGGACGCAGCCAGAACAGTCTGAGATTGGCTCTGGAAATAAATGAAGATGTTGTACACACACACACACACACACACACACACACCACCAACTAAAGCAAAAAGGAGTGGAAATGTAGCTCAAGTGGTAGAAAGCTTGCCTAGTATGAGCAATGCCCTCATTTCAAGCCCTAGTACTGCCCAAATATATAAAACAAAACTCCACCCACCCCCCTCACAAACAACAGAACTTTTTTTTTTCCCCCTCGACTTGACTTCTAAAATATTCAATAGGTCTGAATCGATGTATTTCAAAAGCCACATGGATTATTCTTGGGCTATGCCAAATGGAAATAGGAAGCACTGTAAAGTTAAGATAATTTATAGGGCTGTATTTGCGTGAGCACTAATTAGAAAGATGTGGGTGGGGTACAGGTGAGTCACAATGGATAATGAAGGAATCCAGAGGTAGGAACAGCAGATGTGTTATGCTGTGCCAGGAGGAGGTGCCATCAGAATCCAGAAGAGGAGAGAATTGTACAAGTGCACCTGGAGATCACATTTCAGTGATGTTAAAAATCCATCCATCCAAGGTGCCTGTGGAGTGGGGAAAATCAACATAATCAGATGTTAATTCTACCTGGGTCCTTCCCTCAAGCTAACAGGGCACTGTTGAGCAAGCCCAACTGTAAACTCAATAGGACTCACTGAATCCTATTGATATGGCACCTACATATTGTACCCTGAAACACAAGTGGAGGACACCCAAAATAATTCTGAAGAGACAAGCAAGAGAGACACAGAAAGAAAACAGGTCTTCAGAAAATTGACCCTCGTCCCTTCCTGTTCCTTGAATAATTTTTATCACCCTAATTCCCTATTACTGCCCTAAGCTTTTGACTGAGAGCATTGGAAATACACTTATGTCCAAGTGTTGATAAGTACATGGCCATTCAGGTGTCTTTTAGAATCAGGTACATTTGAAAGACTAGAAGAGAAAACACAAAGTGGGTTTGTTTTACAGCAAAATCCTCTTTCTTCATATTATTTTTTATCATCCCTGCAGATGTCCATATGTGGTAGGACTATCCCATCTACTTTAGTCTTACAAGAAGGGGGAAATAAATATAAGGGAAGAGTTGAAAGCTAACTCCTTTGAGTTGATTTTGGTTCTTAAGGGCTGTATAGCTCAAAGGCAACAGCAAACAGAATATTTCTTTGAGAAGGCGCCACTGTGGTCTAAGACATTTACCATATCCATTTGGCTCTTGCTATTTGCATAATAACCATCCATTTATTTTCCCATTTGTCTAAATTTACACATTCATATGGTTTACTTTATACATAAGAAGACATCACTCCCCTCACCCCGCGTCAATATGAAGCAATGAGGAAAATCTGTTTGCCAAATGAAAAATGTAAGAGATTGTTTTTTTCAAAAGGAGCATTAATGAATTGATGGTAGTTCAGCAGGGGGAATAAGAATGGCAATAATTTTCAAATTAGTTAGATTTCCTCTTTGTTCTCTGGAAGATTTTGAATGGATTCTCTTAACCTCAAGCAGAAAGTCCTCTTTCCTGTTTAATGTCCTGATTAGTCCTGGCTTTTTTTTTTTCTTATTCTATTCCTCTATCATTATATTCGGAGACATAGTCACTTCCCTAGGAATTTCAGAATACAATTCAAAAATTTCAAAAGAAGCTTTTATATAAGGTTTGGAAAACCAGTTTTATAGTGACTTTTTTCTTGTATTATCATCATCATCATTAACACTTCAACAGGGCATGAGAAATTACTAGGTATTTTCCACCTGAAGATTTTTCAGATAATAAGGTAAAATACATGGGTCAGAATTGGCAATGAACAGAAAAATTAAAGTAATGAACCGATCAATCACCAAAGTAGCTAATTACAGAAAAATAAGTTTCCATTTTCTGTGATGAATTCTCTCTGGCTCTGGATATCTGATTAATTATAGTGTATAAATCGAAACTGGCTCCTTAGAGATGGGGAAGCCACTAGAAATGCTCTTATAAAATGTTCAATGAATTCTATTGGTTTCTTAAATCATGAATTGCTACTTAATCATGGGTTCCTTTTATTCAGCCACATAGAAAGAAATGACATAATAACCTCTTAGAAGTTGCTGAGACCGCTTATTTTAAAATATACATATAAAATGTTCTTATTGAAGATGCATTTAAAATCAAAGACCTTGTTGACTGCACTTGCTTTTGTCAAACATAGTTTCTTCCAGTGTTAAGTTTCTTTCCTCCTCCTCCCCTACCCACTTCCTCAAGCACCAGGGTTTGAAGTCAAGGCTTCAAATTGCTGGTTTGGCTCGCCTCCTTGCTTGGATGATGCTCTACCACTTGTAGCCTAGTGTTTCGATGTTTAATTGGAGATTAGACTTCTCAGTCTTTTCTTCTGTCGCTGGCTTTTCACTGTGATCCTCCAGATCTACAACTCCAGGGTAGCTAGGATTACAAACACAATCCATTGGCGCCTCGTCTAGTTCCCTTCTTCTTCTGACTATTATATCCGTTTCAATGTCTGAATCCACTTCCCATGATTATAATCTGGCTCTTCCTCAGCCTGTTTTATAGTTTGTTTCTTGTTTGTTCCGTAAATCACTATAAAACATCACACTTACAGCACTCTTCTATATTATCATTTCTTACTTATAACTGTGTCTTAAGTGGAGAAACAGGAATATAAGTAGATAAGAACTTTGTGGGAGAGGAGAATTAAAATTTTTAGTTTCCTTTTTTTCCATTTAAAAATATATTTTGAAAGTAATTGATAAGATGAAGAAAGGAGCAGCAAATGTGGAAGAAAGTTTGAGGTACTTCTCATCTTCCTGGGAAAACAATCCATGAAAAACTTCAGACACACATGAAAGTAAACCAAATGAAAAATCTGGAATTACATTCCGAGTTTCTATCCTTCGTTCTTTCTATATCCTTCATTGTGCTCTCCTCACAGTCCCTTCACAAATGCTTTTGAAAACATTGATCACTACAGAAACCTGGGGATGTGGCATGACATGATTTGATAGCTAGATGAGAGCGAATGGAGGACAGGGTTGTTTGGGGCTCACTTCCAGCTAGAAGAGACCCACCAGGGATTTAATGACTTTAGCGGCTTTTGCCATGCAAGAATGTGGTCCAGTGTTCCCAGATCTCTTTTTTTTTGCCTAAGAAAATCTGGAAATATGGATTTTTATGTGAAATTTCTTGATTTTTTGAATGTTGGAGGAGACTAATTCAATTAAAGCCAAAACATTGCAACGGTTGATGACATGCACATGTGCATACCAGATTGAAGCTTAAGGCCACTATTTTGCAGCCTTTGAGAAGCATTCTCTTCTAGGATTGGCAAAACCCTTTTCCTAGAAACCCAGCCTTATCCCCTTTCTACCCCCCAAAAAAGAGAAAAGAAAGAAAGATGAAGAAGAACCAACTGCTCTCTAGAGGCTATGATTTTGGTATAAGGAGAGAATAAAATTGTCATAAACTCACAAGCACCTGTATTTGTATGAAAGAGACAAAACTCCGGCTAGTGAGGGGAGTAAGACAGGCATGTATTGATTTACTTCGGTCTCCTAGAAGTTCTGTTTTGAAAATCTTCCATAACACATAGAAATTTTTGTTTTAAATTTCATAAGGGCATTCGGTTCATACACTTTTAGTTTTACATGAGGGAGCTAGTATATGTCATATAAAATTTCATCTCCTTTAGCGTATATATTTAAGTGATGCCTTAGTCCTTAAATCTATTATTGTGTTTGGAAATTACCTGGTGTATAAATCTTGGTTACTATAGTTATTAACCACATCAGAGCTTGGTAAGACATCTGTGATTTTGGTAATAACAAAGACAGGAAAGAGTAATTACCAGCAACAACTTTTGAGTGAAAAAAGACTGAAATGCCAGTGGTTAAGAGGCCAGCCTTGAGTGAGAAAAACTAGAGTTTGAATACAATGTCTCTTTGCAAAAACAATTAAGGTACATCTTGAAAACTCAGAAATACTCAGTCCCTATGTTAGTGGGGTGATATGTGTCTCAAAATGACTCCATGGATAGATTTGATAAGCTGGGATAGATGGAGGCTTTGTTTTAGAAGAAAATAACAATGTGAGATTAAGTCTTAAATACTTGTGGGAAGTTTGATGTGCACTTCATTTCTCTGTCCATAGAGAATGATTGTGATATCTGAAATGGGATAAGAGCCTATTTCCTTTTCTTCTTTCGAAGTTAAGTGATTTTTTTTCTCAGTTTGTGAAAAACAAGACTATCTGTTCCTACAGGGCAAAATCTGTCTTCTGTGGTTTCTTACCCAGTGAAATCTTAGTTTGTCCCTTGTGATCTTGCCTCAGGAATGTTAAGTTGAATTGCGAATAGCTTTTCTCTAAATTTTAAATAATCTTTGCACTTTTCCCCCAAACAAATCTTCATCATCCACTCTTATCTTTGTCATAATTCACATGAAGTGTTAGATGAGAGGTCAAAATTTGTAAAAGGTGGCCTGCTGCCTTTTTATACATTAAAATTTGGGTTTTATGTTATGAGTTAATATATTTCTGCATTAGTTTAATCTTTCTGGCCATTTTAACAGTGGATAGGTCAGATTATACCTTACTACAGATGTATCCTATGTACAACTGCTATAGTTGCTCACTTAACTGGCAGTTTGGAAAACAAGAATTTACAGCATTTTTTCCACTCTATCTTCACTCTTCTCCTCTAATTCTTTTTCTTCCATAGTTGTCTCACTTTCAATTGCAATGTTTTTGTGTAGTTTTGATGTTCATTCTAGTTTCTTTCCTTGTTTTCTTTGTTGTGATCCTTTCCTTATACCTTCATCCTGTGTCTATGATTGCTTTGAAGCTCCTGTTCCAAGATCTCTTAGGCCAAGTAAGCTCAGTGCTTCACACACATAAAATTGGATAATAAATCCATCCAACATTTTTTTGAGTGTGAGGCATTGTGTTAGATACTGGGAGTACAAATTTAAATAAGATGTTGTTCCTGTTCTTTCACATGTGAAACTTCAATTGAGAGATGCGTAAGTCAACAACTGTCTAGAGAATTGTAGGAGCTAGTCAATAGACCACAGAAGTTGAGAATTATGGAGGGTGCTTTTGAAGGGGTGGTTCTTCCTGAAATTTGAAGGTAAGATCTGATCTAAGGTTGTCCTAATGGATTGTGAAGCCAGAGGATGAAGACTGGCAAATTCTAAGATTCATGGATTGATGAATGCCCGATGAAGAAGGACGTAAGGGTGAATCCTGAATTTCTGCTTTGGATGACTGGGCAGTAGGTAGTACACATGCTCAGGATGTGAGGATAAAAACAAACAAATAAAATGTGATATATATGTATATATATATATATATATATAAATTCTATGCCTACATAAGAAAGAATGACACTGTCTCATTTGTTAGGAAATGGAAAGATGTGGAAAAAATTATATTAAATGAAGTAAGCCAGGCCCAAAGAAACATAAGTCCCATGGTTTCCCTTATCTGCAATAACTAGTGTATGTTTAGGATAAGCAGAAAAGAAAGGTCAAAAGCTATGTACATATGACCATATAAGATGATGCTAACCGAAATGAACCCTAAGATAGGTTCACAAGAGGTTTTATCTTTGTTGCTTTTGTTTTTAATGTATTTATAATATACTGTGTGAATTTTTGTTTCTTTTGTATGTTCTCCTATGGTCTAATCCCTGTTTTCACTGTATTTGATTCTGATGCCCTAATCTTGTATATATATTATTCTAATTTGGGGAGGGAAAGGGAAATAACAAAATGATGAAACAAGGATACAGGTTGACCCATTGTAACAATGAAATCTACTAGACACACTATGTTGAAAACGAACTTTACAACTTTGGAGGGGGGAGGGAGGAGTTAGAGAGGTGGAAAGGGAAGGAATGGTGGGGAAAAACAAAGGAGGGGGTAACAATTCTTGATAGGAAATGTACTCATCACCTTACTCATGTAACTGTAACCTCTCTGTATAGCATCTTTACAATAAAAATATAAATTAAAAATAAAATTAAAAAACAAAAATTAAAAACAAATAAACAAAGGACAATGATGATGGCAGGATTGGTCATGGCTCCTGATCCTCATTCCTCTGTATTCACTCTTTTCTTCCTCTTGGTAGCTTATGAGGTAACCAGGAGTCAGCTTTGTGCATGGATACAGATATATGGCCACAAATGTATGCCTTTCTCTCCTATCGAATGGAGCCCCCGGAGAGCATCATAGGGATATGGAGCCTTGATCTCCTTTATAGAAGGGTTTGCTTCAGACCTCAGTCACATGGGAAATCCATGCGGCAGGTAGGCTACAGCTAGAATCCCCATTACAATTAATGCCTATCTTAGCTACCCAGATCCACCTTACTCGCATCTGGTTGACTGAGACAGAGTAGAGCTACAAAAGCACAAATGTTTGGTTTGTTTTTTTTCCTTTACCATGACAAATACTTAGAGAACAACCAATAACTTGCAGCAGAGCTTTCTAGGTGGTGGAGGCTTTGTGGGATCTCTTTCCCTTCTCATCTCTGCATTTCCAAACTTTTTCGTAGTGTCTACCTCTACTGAGCACAATGGGCTGCCCATACAAGTTGGTGGGGATTTTGCCAGATCCCTCAGCATCCTGGAAGTGACGCAGCCTCCTCTTTCTTCTCCTATAGTTTGAACACCTCTCCCCTGAAGGTGTATGTGTTAAGGACTCTGGTCCATAGGGAGGTGCTCTTGGGAGAGGCCTAATGGAAGCGCTTTAGGTCATTAAGCTCACATTGGTGGAAGGGATTGTTGGATCCCAGTCTCTTTCTGTCTCTCTTTACTTCCTAGCTGACAAGATGTGTAGGTTTTTGTTTTCCTTTTTGTGTCACATGCCATGATGTACCATCTTTCCAGGGGCCAAGAGCCATGAGGCCATTGGATAATGGATTGGAGCTTTCAGAACTGTCTGCCAAAATAAGTCTTTTATCTTATGAGTTAATTATGTCAGGTGTTTTGTTGTAGTAATGAGAAGGTGTTTAACATGAGCTTCTTGAAGAAAGGGGCTCAGAGAATATATCCTTGGATATAGTAAGTAAAGCGAGGGGCCACAGTTACAGACTAATTGTTACTGCCCTAAGAGGACGAGGAGCGGTTGCCTTGGCTTGAGAAGAAACAAATCTGTGAAAACAAGTGAGCAATTAATTTTATGATTGGATTAAAGGTACTTCCGATTTCCAAGAGGGCTTTAGTTTAAAACCAGCATATTGCATCAATTGTTCTAAATGGAGGCCTACTTTAAATAAAGAATATCAAAGCAACCGTGGGAAAGTTTGAAGCAAGTCTAGTTGCTGTGAACCGGAATACTTTAATCTCTTATTAAATGAATGCAGTGTGATAATAATATAATGATACCTTGCATTTAGATTGCATATTTATTTTCCTCAAGACCTTCCTAAAGCACTTTAATGCAATGTCATTTTTCCCCTCACTCCTGACTTTCCTCAAGTGAGGGAAAGAAGAATAGAGATAATTGAAACTTTAATAGCTAATGTCCTTTCTTTTCTTTTTCTTAAATCAACTGCCTTCCCAATCCACCTGTATTATTATAGCTATGAAATAGTTCTAAAATGATTTTACTTCCTGTCTCCTTGACAGCCTAGAGGAGAGGTTGTCAGAATAAGAAATGTAATGATTCATATGAATAGAGTAATGAAGAGTCGTGGGAGATAAAGGATAATTCTACTGATGACTGAATAATGTACAAACAGAATCATCTACCCTCTCAATCATTTAACATTGATAAGTTCCTAAGCCCCTGTCATAATCATCAACAAGCTTTCCTTACAAACATTTGTATAGCTTAGTGGTGTGTTCTGAAGATAATATTTTATTTTTCTCCCACAATGACTTTGGGTGGTACTCATTTCCCCCTTTACTAAAAAGAGACAAAAACTGTGGCTCTAAGGGGTTGATGAACAGGTCCAAGGTCACCTGTCTAAGAAAGATCCTTGCCAAACATGGAACTTGTAACCACATTTCTTAAGGACTCCTTTATGTGGACATCAGTTATCTGCAGCTGCTGTACTGATTGTACAGTTGAAACAATGGACTATGTGTGTGTCTTTGAGCACGTGTATGTGTGGTGGGGAGGGGGAGCAGAGTTGTGATGGAAATAGCTCCTAAGAGAACAACCTGTTGCATATGCTTCAAACAAAAACAACCCTTACCTTAGTCCTCCATTAAAAATTCCATTTTCTCAAACTCTTCCATCATGGAAATCTTTGGATTTTCTGGTATAATTCAGGGGAGAAGGCTTGATATCTTCAAGGATGACATAAAAAAAGAAAGAAATAGTAAACATTAAACATTGCCCATCTATGCTAATGTATGCTCACAGGAAAGACACCCTGCCTAAGACTTACCAAATTGGAAAAAAAAAAAGAACTAAACTGGTACAGGCAGGAAGGTTAATTCAGACTTCTAGATGATAAAAGACTTGTTACAAACAATGAGAACTAGAGGGAGAAGGGAAAAAAAAGATTGTGCTCAGCCAAATCACTCCAATATATGTAAGCAACACATGCCCACGGAGATAGATGGATGTGTCAGTTTATTCAGTTTAATGAAGACAATTAGATTTTGCACGTTCGTTCGCAGTGTTGTTTCTGTGTTCAAGTCTTTCTGTAGTTTGAAGTGAGGAAGCAACTCATAAAAAAAAAAGTCAAGTGCTTACACTGCAACCAAGGCAAAAAGCAGGCTCCAAAATGAAAGTGCTTGGCCCAGTTTGCCTTGGGTTCAATCGATCCTTCCTTTGTCTGCTTTTCCCTTCTCCTGTGGGAGGGAAGGGAGGATGCATAGAATAGCTGACCCTGTTTTTGGATCCACAGTAGCCCATTATTAGTTTATGTTTGCTCAATATTATTATCCTAGGAGCAATCTTCCCCAATTGCTACCATCTCCATCTGATATATATATACATATATATTTTTTAGAACAATGTACAATTAGTCACATTTCTTCTTGGAGAACATTTCTCCAAAGCACAGACGATAAACTTTGGTAGCATGGTACCCCCTACAAATAATGCTTGATTGAGGTTGCTTAATTTAGTAATTTATTTATCAGCTTCAATGATCCCAGTCGACTCTGCATATGTCAACAGCCCTTTGTTCTCTGAATATATTGAGGTCAAAATCAGCGTCTCATTCATAGGAATATTTATCTATACCCGCAGATGCATCTGGGTCTGCCTTTGATATTATTTCAGGCAAATCCATAAGGAACGTTTTTCCTCTCTAATTAAATTGCTTTTATATTCTTACTGGGAGATATGTTAATTTGTATTGTTTGGAGGTAATTACTTTTGTTTATTTTTGTCTCTCTGACCAGATTTTAAACTCTTAGGGAGAGAGAAGAAAGGTTTGTCTTTCTTTTATAACTTCTTTTATCCTAATCACTGAAATATGCTCTTTTCAGAGGTAGATTTTCAAATAATTATTGTTAGGCGATTTTATACATTGGATCATTTCAACAAGTAGGGGAATATTATTGGACAAAGAGCCTTATTTCAACAGGTTACATTTTAAAGTCCATAAAAATGAGAGAAGTAGTTCTGGACCCTTGAAGGATACTGTCAATTAAGGGCCATCTGGTATTCCTACAGAATCAGGAGCTTCTTCTACTAATGATACAATCAATATGTAAAATCAGAAGAAGGGACTTCTGTGGAGTGAGTGGAGAAAGTGGAGTCTAATGCTGGTGAGTCCATAAAATAGGAACTGTGCTATCATCTTATCTATAGATCTTGTGGTTTTCCACTGCTGCTGTTTCAGCCATGAATTATTTCCATTGCTTCTCCATTGCTTTGCCATCACCATCTTTCCATGTGTTAAGGTTGCCATATCATTTTAAATCTGTTGCTGGTGACTTATGCCTGTAATCCCAGATACTTACGAGGCTGAGATCTAAAAATCATGGTTGAGCCAGCTTGGACAGGAATGTCTGTGAGATTTTTATCTTCAATAAACTAACAAAAAGCGGGAAATGGAGTTGTGGCTCAACTGGTAGAAGGCTAGGCTTGAGCAAAAGAAACATCCAGGGAGAGCACCCAGACCCCAAGTTCAAGTCCCAGAACCGGAAAATAAAATCATTTGAAAGGTGCTGTGTTTGTAGAATAGCTTTGGGTCAAAGGTGCTTTCTTACAGCTTTGCCTCAGAGATTTCTGGACTTTATCTTTCCTTTAAGGATGATCTTTTATAGGTTAGAATCTAAACCACACATTTTTTCATTTCTCATTAAAATACTTCACCCTATTCCTCTCCCTCCTTCCTATTCCAAAGTGACTTTTGGGCTGCTCCATTGGAAATTAGTAAAGAAAGAAAATCTTATGTGTAACACCCTTTTCTGATTGATTATTTCATACTTGTGAAACAATTTTCTGTACCAATTATGTCTTTGCAGATGACAGAAACCATTTAGTCTAATGACCATAATAATTAATTTTCATTATGAAGCAGATTGGTTAATGATGCTGAAGCCTAGATTTCATTATGAAACTAAAACACGGAGGTTGCCCATGCTTTCCAGAACATAACTAACTTTCAAGTTTGTGAAGTCAGGGAGTGAATGCCACTCTTACTTTTCTCATAGAGTCATCTGAGCCCAGGTCAGGGTAAATGTGTGCAGGGCTGTTGCAGAGATCCTGTTTTTCATTGTGGAATCAGATGAGACGGCCTCAAAGAGGCCCTTGAACAGCAGTAGTGAAATCATTTGTATCTTTTGTGTTTTTGGTCAGATGTTGGGGTTGAACTTAGGGCCTGTGCGCTGTCCCTGAGCTTTTTTGTGCTCAAGGCTAGTGCTCTACCACTTGAGTCATGGTGCCACTTCTGGTTTTTGAGTAGTTAATTAGAGATAAGAGGTTCACGGGGACTTTCTGTTCCACTTGGCTTCGAACCGTGACCCACAGATCTCAGCCTCCTGAGTAGCTAGGACAGGTGTGAGCGACCTGCACCTGACAGAATCATTTATATCTTGGTAGAAATGCAAATTCCTAGGACTACTGAAACAGAAGCGTTGGCAGTCGGGTACAAGCCTCTCAATATTCTCAAGTAGGTGTTTCTAATGTGAGTTAGAAGTTAGAGGATCAACCTCCAGTTGGTGGTACATACCTATAATCCTACCTACTCAGGAGGCTAAAATTTGAGGATACTATGATCTTCTGCTTGCAGGAAAGTTTGTGAGACTCTTATTTGCAATAAAATACCAGAAAGGTGGGAATGGAACTGTGGCTCCAGGATTAGTGTTAACCTTGAGCAGTAAAACTTAAGACCAGCACCCAGGCCAAGTTCAAGACCCAGGACTGACATACAAAATAAAAAATATAGAAAGTAAAAAAAGCTTGAGAGTCACTAGTCCAGATACTAAGAGATGGTACACAGACTCTCTTTATTTTTAAAAATGTTTCTTATTTAAGATTTCCAAAATACACAGGTTTCCTTTGTTTAAGAAATGAGTACTTAAAAATTTAAGAACAATATTAAATATGCTAGTTAATTATCTAGCATTTGACTTGGTACCTTGGCAAACTCGAATTTAGGTCGTGATTCATAACTGGGGGTCAATGGATTCTTTGAATTACCAATATATACCCAAAGGCAGAATTCAGTAGATCCTTGATCTTAGTAAACCTATGGACAATTTCAAATGTATTATTAGCTTCTAAAACAAATATTTACAGAGCAGCATTTGACTGTTTTGTTTCATTTGTTTTTGCAGTCCTTGGAATAGGATTCAGGGCTAGGCAAGAATAGAGTGCATGCTAGGCAAACCCACTAAGCTACCTCCTTCATCCTTATACAGCAGCACATTGGAACAAGACCTATTCCAGATGCTAGGGTTCCGGTAGTGGTCAGAAAGAGAAAATCAGTGCTAATATTGTAGACTTCAGAGTCAAGCAGCAAAACAAATCCAAGTCTGATTGCCACGTGACATTCCATGGTATGAAGCTATATGGAGGGTGAGGAGTGGACAGCACAGCTAGATGGTATGCCTCTACTGTTTTATATAGTTGACAGCAAAGTTTTCTTAAATGAGAGCCACACAGCCCCATGCTTGCATAGGGAAATGCAAGCTGCTATTTGAGAGGAAAGCATTTCTAGCAGATGGAACAAAATGGGATAAAATTGGTGGGTTTGGGAACTGGAAAGAGATAACATTGGATAAAGTCACAAAGCTAATCGCGAAACCTAAATATACTTGGCTGATTCTCTCCATTGTTATTCCTTCCATTAGATATTCCCAAGGGCATAATTATTGGAAAAGGCCCGTATCCATAGATACTTCATGGCAAGACAATGGTCTATGCACTATGTTATAACTCTAGCTGGGACTTGGGCTAGAACTGTGTTGTTCTTTTGGGACTCTGATGAACTCAATCATTTTATATGGAAATTATGGCTATATAACCCTTGATCCTGATCAGAAGGAAAAGTCTGGACTTCCTTTATCTGGATTGTATTCTTGTTATCATTTATAAACTTTGATTGAGCACTTTGGCCTGAATTATCATTGACTGAACATTGTTCCATTCTCTGAGCTAAGTAACTTACCCAAATTTCATCCTCTCAGAACTATTCTGTTGATTAATATCTGAAATATACCCAGATATGAACTCTACAAGAGCAACAATTCTGCTGTTGTTTCACTCTTAAGCCTCCTGGTATATTGGCTGGGATCATTGTAGGTATGCAGTAAAGATTCATTCAGTGAAGAATGCAAACATGAAGGAATGGGCTGGGTGTGATGGTTTCCCTCAAGTACCTTCAGCTACTCAGGAGGCAGAGATTAAGAGGATTATGGTTTGAGGCCAGTCTAGGCCAAAAAGTTAACAAGCCTCCAACAAATCAGCTGGGCATAGTGACACATGAATCCCAGTAACTGAGAAGCATAAGTAGGAGGATCACGGTGAAAAGGCTAGGTTAGGCAAAAGCCACAAGAACATATCTAAAGTAGAACTGAAGTAAAAAGAACTGTGAGCGTGGACCAAGCAGTAGAGCATTACATTAGCAAGTGCAAAGGTGACTAATAGAGCAAAACATGGACCTACTTTATGGATGATCCTGTCTTAATTTTTTTTGTGGCTAGACAGAAGACTAACAATGCCAGTTCTTTGTCCTCTAAAAGAACACACTGGATATGTTGATTATACCTGGACAGAGCTGGAACAGACATGACCAAATCTCATGAATTCATCACTCAGTAATGCAAAAGGACAGCATCTTCTTTTGTGCTGTCTGCAGTACCGACTGCTCTCTCACAGCAGCAAACATGAAATTCATATGCTGTATGTTAGATATTCAGAATACCATCACAAGGAAAATAACTTCTTACTGGTTTTAACTAGTTTTATTTATTTCCTATTACCAGTGTTTCTAACTTGTTGAGACTCATTGTCCCAAATACACCATATATATATATATATATATATATATTTTTTTTTTTTTATATATATATATATATATATATATACCACATTTTTTTGTCTGATGTAGGGCTTGAACTTCAGGCCTGGGAGCTGTCCCTGAGCTCTTTAGCTCAAGGCGAGCACTCTACTACTTGAGCCACAGCACCACTTCTGGTTTCCTGATGGTTAATTAGAGATAAGAGTCTCACAGAGTTTCTTACATAGGCTGGCTTTGAACTGCAATCCTCAGATCTCAGTCTCCTGAGTAGCTAGGATAACAGGTTGGAGCCACCGGCACCCAGCTCCGTAATGCTTTTGATGTGACCAGTCACCATTCATGTTTCCCCCTTTTCCTCCATTATCCTTCCTTTTTTTCCCCCTTCTCCTTCTACCGCCCCCTTCCCTCCCCTGCCGTCCATTGGTGTCCTCTCCTCTACTCCTCTACTTTCTCATCATTTACCTTTCCCTAAAAGTTCCTTGCCTTTTCCTTTTCTCAGTCTTTCCTTATCCCGTTTCATCTCTTTTGTTTTATTTTTATTATTTTTTATATTCCCAAGTATATGATTACAACCTTACATATCGTTTCTGTGGCTTTTGTAGACATAACTACTCACTTTACTCAGGAGAAAAGGAAGTCATTGGAGACATTATGCAACTTGTGAATTTGTGGTCACTTCTCTTAAGCTCATGTTCTTGTACTTTATGACTTGTCCACGAGTCCAAAGGCAAAACCCTGGTTCCAACCCTGGCTACTGACTTACCACATATACAAATACTACTATATTCCTTAGGTAAAGGTCAAAGACAATATTGGCTTGTGAGGGAATCCTCCTGATTTACTATTTTAGCACAAGTATTTCTATTTTCACTGATACTATGGGAATAAGAACAGATTTCCATGTATCAGAGGTTAACAAACTTTTCATGAAAATCGATTTCTATTTAGGAAGCATTTATTTGTAGAATTAAACAGGCTTAAGTTCTACTGCTATTGTTATTCAACACATCAAGTATTCAGAATACCAGTCCTGGAGCTTGGGCTTAGACTCTTACACTTACTATGAAGCTGTGTTCCTGTTTGACTCACTCTACAAGCCCTGAGACAAGACTGTCAGAGATGTGTGTGTGTGTGTGTGTGTGTGTGTGTGTGTGTGCTGGTCCTGGGGCTTGAACTCAGGGCCTGGACTCTGGATCTGAGCTTTTTTGCTCAAGGCTAGTACTCTGTCACTCAAGCCAACCTCCACTTCTGGTTTTTTGATGGTTAATTGGAGATAAGAGTCTCACAGAAGTTCCTGCCTTTGCTGGCTTCAAACTGTCATTTTTTTTTTCCTATCTCAGCATTCTGATTAGCTAGGATTATCAAGGTGAGCCACCAGTGCCTCATTGGAGCTGCAGTCTTTAGATAACAAGAGTGATGTGGTTGGTGCTATTTGTTTTTTAAATATTATTAGTAAGTAGTTCTTCAAAGAGGTTACAATTCCATAAGTCAGGTTATGAGTTCACACATCTTCATTAGTGTCACCTTTTCTATCTAGGGCTGTGCTTTTACCAATAGGTGGTAGTAGCAATTAATATGTGTGGATTATTTAAGGAAGAAATAAGGTTTTCAGATTGTGGCCAACTAGGCATTCTTAGCTTAGAAGGGTCTTTGGGTTCCACAATCTGCTTTTCAGCACACCATGTCTAATGCTTGAAATTAGTGATGTAAAGAATTTTTGTTTGAAAAATGATTTTTAAAAAGAAGGAGCTCACTTAATGTCACAATTTTTTTCCCCAGTGCAATTAGATTACCAGTGATTTTAGATCATATGATTGCCTACACTAGCTAGCTCATTACTGAGGAACATGTTATTAGATCAGTCAATAACTTGTTCCAAAAGATGTTCTAATAATGAAGCTGTTTTGGGAAGAACTAGAGCAAAACAAGCCCTTGATTTCTCATGTTGGAAGTGCAGTCATTATCTTGGTTCTAACAAGGCAAAAATGTTATGAACAGATAGTTTCTATTAGAGACAGTGTCCCTGTTAGAATTTTGTGAGAAAACAAAACAAAACTTGCTAAATAGTTGGGATACCTAAAGTGGACAATGTCCAGTGCAGAATAGTTACTTCATATTAACATCTGCTTTAATCTCAAGCTTCTGGGTTGTCAAAGAACTTTGTTATTTATAGGAAGGTGGTAACAACACCAAGTCCTCCAATTAAAGTGAATGGGTCCATGAATAGTAGGGGAGTTGGCATCCTCCATCCTTCACAGAGCAAACTAAGTAAAACACATACAGTCTTACTGTTCTTTATTTTAGAGACAAGGTGGGGCAAAGTGAGGAATTCTGATCCGAGACTCCTGCTGTCGAACCCAACTTTGCAGTTCAGGAGAGTGAGCTAGCAGCAAGTCTTTGGTCATGCGGACTGCTGATTAAGTCTAGGACTTGGCATAAAACCCTCAGTGAGGGAAGAATTCAGAGAGCTGCTGGAGTTTCCGCTGCTCTCTATCTCTGGTGTTGTGTCAGCTGCATTATGTCTTTTTTTTTCTTCATGCATTTGCAGAGTTAAGGATTATTTGCTCAGTGCTTGTAAAATGTCCAGTCTTGGTCCAGATTATGATACTACTGTTTTCTCCTGCTGGTAGGTGAGCAGCCAAGGAGGGTTCTTTGTTTGTCTATCTAGTAGTACTATTGTGACTTATATTTATTGACTGGAAACTTGGCAAGTCTAATATTTTTTCTTGGTAATAAGACACTACCCTCAATTTTTACTTACAAGGTTCCACAGCAACCAGGTGGCACATACATCATTAGCTGACTGAATAATGAATATATTTTAAACTATGACTTAAAGCTGTTCAGTTACAGTATATTAAACTGGAGAAAAGTTTTAATGAAAACTTTGCTTTCTGCAGTCAAATTACCTAAATCAAAATGAGGCTTGGTTTTGGTCAACTTTATTGAAACTCATTCAACTTTCCAAGAGTTAAAACTTAGCTTCCTGTCTTGACTGTTTGGAATTACTTACTGTCATCTGTTTCAGATGTTAAAGGATGTGATTTAATATCAGCAATAAGCCCCCTTCCTCATTTGGCAGGTGTTAATTAATTAAATGCTGCTCATTTAAATTTGTTCACAATCACTCTTGTGAGTGACTTGCTTTACAGGTTTCATTATGTGCATTTCTAAACGAAGAAGAGAGAGGAAAAAAAAGAACCATGCAAATCAAAACAAACCAAAAAGACAGGTTGGCTGAAGTCCTCAAATGGAATCAAGATTGTGGAGGCGGGCAAGGTCGTATTTTATGTGTTATGATCTTTGTGATTGTTGCTGATGGAATATAATATACAGTGCATCACTTTTTATCTTCTTTCTAATATAAAGTTGCTCTAGGCACAAAGCCTTGGGTTTCTGCATGCTAATGATCCTGACTGCCTGAAGGAAACTTTCACATTTTCTCATCTGTCAATTAGAAATGAGTCTCAGACATCTAGAGAAATCGAAAAGATAGGAAGGACGCTTCTCCCAAGGAAATGACTTCTTTCTTATATTCTGGGTACTGTGGTCCCCCTCCTCTCCACACTTTTTGTCAGTTCTTCCTGCTTTGCTTTGTCCAGCTAAATTAGCTTGCTTTTTGTGATGACTCTTGTTATAAACAGCCTTGGGCCTTCCCTTCCCATCCTCAGATGCCTGTCAGAGCTTCTCCACTGTGATGGCATGGCTCTGTGTGTGCTCAGATGGAAAAATCAGCTTGGCACTGGGCAGAAATGTTGGTGTCACTGAAGTCGTAAGTGCTTGAAACAAAACTTTCTCAAGCAGTCTTAACATCTAAATTTAAAAAGCAGAGGGGAAAGGAGAAGGAGAAAGAGCTTTCATAACCCCTCTGGGAAAGGAGAAACTGACAACAGTTTTAACAGGTTTTTAGGGTTTTTTTTTCTTTTCTATTTTTTAGTGGTATACTGCTCACTGTGAAATGGAAAGGTGGGTGTTTGTTTAGATTGAGGCCATTCCATAATGATTTTAACACTCACTGGAATGTCTTAGCCAAAATGTTCCAGGGAGAAAGTCTGTAATGAACACTTACCCTCCCAATTAAAGTTTCAGTCCCAGCAAAAATGTGACCTGATATCCCCCTTCTCCTGTGTTCTGTGTTTCAGTCATTGCTCATTGGTGGTTTAGTTTATCATTTTCTCAGTGAAATTAATCTTTCTTTGACAGTGAATCACACAAACAGGCTGATCCCTTTGCCTAGGAATCTAGATGTAAAATACCAAAACAAAACAAAAACAAGAACATGAATGAAAGGAATCAACCAGAGGAAAAAGGACAGGGAGGTGACAGAGAAGTAAAAATAATAGAAGTATATTATATACACATATGAAATTAGAATAAATATATATTAAAAAGTATAAAATAGAGGAGGGAGAATAAGAAAGAAAAATAGAGGAGGTGAATATTATAAAATAAATTACATGAATGTGTATAAATATCACAATAAATCCTTATACAACTAATTAGAAAGGAAGGAAGAAAGAAAGGGTTGAAGAAAGGAAGGAAGGAAGGAAGGAAGGGAAAAAGAATCAATTTCAATTAAACTCATTTGGACTTAAGATTCTAAATGACGTAAGAGTCCATTGAATTTCTTAGTAAAATATTTATGCCTTGCCTAAGTGGAATCATTAAGAGTTTTCACAAATAAAGTGTCAATAGATGAATGATCCTAAATGTTTCAGTATGACTCTGTTTTCTAGGTTAACTGTGTGTTTCCTGTCTGAGCAGACATTCATTTTAGTAATAGGGAGATGTCTGCATACCATGGTGGCAGAGGTAAATCATACTTTGTCATAAAGCCATAGTAGCCTTATTTGTCATCCTTTCCCATGCCTATGAGTTTGTGAGTGCAACATGGTAGCTTCCGGAGAAATCATTCCAGGATTGGCATGGGGTGGGGGTAGGGTGTGTGTGGGGGGGCTTCCATAAATGAGAGAAAAGATAACTACTTCTCTTCTTCTTTTGCTCATTCATTTATCCAACAAAACAATTAACAGAAAGCATTCTATATGCCACTTCACAATCTGGTGAAACAGATTGCAGGAAAATAAATATCTATGGGAATAAAAAATCTCAGTGGAATACCTGTAAAAAAACATACCTGTGAAGGGAAACACATCAGAGGCCATGGGAGCCATCAATATAGTTTTCCAGAAACACTGATTTTTTTCATAAGCCATGCAACAAAGTTTTGGAAGGCTTTCCCAAGGTGGTGCCAGTTGAGTTAGATGTTGGAAAAATGAGTATGTGTTCATAGTGTTGGAATGGTGATAAACTGGGGTGACTGATGCTGAAGGATACCCTAGGTATTCTTGAGAGGGAGGACCTGGAGACAGCACGGAGGAAAACAGCAAGATCCAGTGCTCATGTTTTGGATTAATGCCAAATACATAGCCAAAGGTGTAATCATTTCCCCCCAAGTTTGTTGTTCCAAGGAAGAGTGAACATAGGAAATGAGTATTGGAAGGTAACTCTGATGGCTGAAGTGTGGACCATTTTACTGAGTGGAGAATAAAGATGGGAGAACAATCAAGAGACTTAAACTAGGTGAGGAAATATTGGATCTAATAGCTGGCAATTGAGAGATCCATCGAGAACTAAAAAATGCAAAGATTTTTATCTTACGTGTATACTAACAGGTTGGTCTGCCCAGTTTTCTATACAAATACCTTCAGAAGCCACACAAGGTTTATTACTCACAGTAAAAACAACAGCAAAACACATGCTTTGTACCAGTTCCTCAAGTCCAAATTTCCCAGGGTGACATGATGAGAGTTGGGTTTTACCTGTAATGAGGGATACAGGAGAAGAACCCAAATAGTGTTGTTAGTCTCTATTTATATTCTCACTTCAAATACAATGGATTATCCATCACCCTTTTGTGTAACCTGATCTCCTCTAGCAGACAGGGGAAGTCACTTCCAGGCTCATTCCTGGGGGATGTAGTGCAATATCTCTGGGGATATGTATCTCTAAATCTCTCTGAAGGGATACACCATTGTTACCTGTTTGCTACTGAAATGTTAGTTTTTGTGCCACAAGCTGCCCCCCCTCCCCAGTTAAAAATGTGAACTGCCAGGCACCGGCGGCTCATACCTGTAATCCTAGCTACTCAGGAGGCTGAGATCTGAGGATCACAGTTCAAAGCCAGCCCAGGCAGGAATGTCCATGAGACTCTTATCTCCAATAAACTACAAGGAAACGGGAAGTGGCTCTGTGGCTGAAGTAGTTGAGTGCTCGCCTTGAGCTGAAGAGCTCAGGGACAATGCCCAGACCCAGAGTTCAAGCCCCAAAACTGACCAAAAAAGCGAATTATCCATATAATATTGTTTTCTAATATAAAATGGAGGAGGGGTTACAGAATGAAATTCATAAATGTTTGCTAGGTGATGAAAAATTTGTGAGCTGATCAAGGAGAAGAGGTTGGGGCTGCTGATGAGGAAAGTTCATGTATGATGGGTTTCTAATTTGGTAGACCTTGCTAGAAGCAAATAGTAACATTATTATTATTATCATCATTATTATTATTGATGATGATGATAGAAGTGGGAAATGGGTATAAATCCAAGAACAAGGTAAAGGTTTAGAGTTTGAATTTTAATAATATTGACTATCCCTGGAGACACTGTGATTTTCCTTCATTCACTAGTTTTTATGGGGTCATCTGCTATTGCACCAACAGTAGAAAACATAAGCAAAGGAACCAAGGCTATATGTCACATAAACTTTGCCTTTGCCTTTAATGGTTATCTATGGGATCCCACTAGACAGGGAGAAAGAACTAAGAGTTACACTCTCTTAACTTCTTTTGGGAAATGTGTTTCAAAGGGATCTTGAACTAGAGTAGAGCTCTTAAAACAACTTCTTTCATCTCCCAAACTGCCATAGTGGCTTCAGCTTTTATCGTGAAGATCTTACTTGGCAAGCTCCATATATGTGACAAATCAGGTGGTAGAGGGTAAGAACTGACCAATGCTATAATGAGTCTCTTAGGAGCTACTCTCCTCATTGTAGATGTAGGGAATCTGGGGTTCATGCTGTTATTTCTATGGAGTGGATATAGCAAGATGTGGTAAAAAAAAAAAAAAGCCCTGCACCAAGAGTTAGAAGGTCAGAATAACAATGTAGCTTCATAGTTGAATAGCCATGGAGTTGTAAGACATTGACAGACATTCTAGAGCTATTGCTAGTCTTTATCATGTGAGAAATTGGCCTGCTTTGCAGGCTTTTTGATGATGAAGTGAAGAGCATTTCATATCCTGTCTAAATTATTATTACCATGACTACCATTGTCATTTCACTTAAATTGAAGTTTACAAGTATTCAGTGAAGCTAGTCAACATTTTATTAGGCCTCAGAAATAAAAGTACTGATGACATTTTTCCTTCTACTCTCCATGTAGGAGAAACTAGCATCCATTTCCTTCTCTCAAGCTTGTGAAATGAGAAAATCTTAGATTCTTTGTGTGAAGGTAGGTAGTAGTTCCTTGCTTGTGTCTTCCTCATCCGACATGGAAAACTTAGAAATCCTGTATCTAAATCAACATTATCTAAATAAAAATAAAGAACTTAAAAAATGTCACGTCCTCTACTAGGTTTAAAACATGAGAACTTTGGAAGGAGGATAGTGAGAGGTTATTTTTCTGGTCCAGATTTAATTTTTTGTGTAAGCTTTTTTTTTCCTTTGGCATGTATGGTATTTAAATATCATTTTATTACCCGTGGTATCAAATGACTGTATATTATCCACTGTGCAAAAGTACTCTGTCTGGATTGTTATTAAAATGTCAATTATGATTGTATCACTTTAAAAGTTGGATATTCAATCTGAGAAAACAAACGAAGTGTGTAGCCTCCTCCTGTGTTACAAGGATTTGAGTTCTAACTTCCTTTCTGATATACAACTACTGGGTGCTAACACACTAGATGATACTTGATTCTAATGTAATAAATCAAACCCTTGCTACAACTTGTCCTCAAAAGTTCATGTGCTTTTCCCCTTCAGTCAGTTTTAAACGTTAAAAGCCACGTTTTATCTCTAATGATTTCTCTGTTACATACTAGTTGCATAGGCCAGCATTGGGTGAGTTTATACTTTTGATACAAACTGATTTTCTGAATAGGTGCAATTAAAAACGTTTTTAGGTTTGAACAGGGAGGCAAGGTGTGAACATTAAAGGGCAGTTTGGCTTCCCAGGCATAAGACATGATGGCTAAGACAGCTCCAATCTGAGAGTGCCTGGAGATCTCAAGAAGAAAGGAGAAAGGTTCATGAGTAAAGAGAAGGCATGTTTACCCAAGCAGGATGAAGGTACAAAACATTAATGTTACAAAGGATGGATGGGATTGACTACCCTCGAAGCACAGAGAAATCAATCAGTTGTGCTCATGCAATCAGTACTCATGCAATCCGTTGTTTATCCGAAGGGGAGTTGGACAAGTGTTGAATCTTGGCCATCTCTACACTTTATGTTACATTCTTCCTGTCTGGACTACACAAAGATCTGTAAAGAGGAGAGACCAAAGTGGCAGGAAAAATGCTGACTTAGGTAGAGGTGTTAATGGAATTTAGCTCTGATTTCATTTCATGGAAAAGAGATCAGTCAATGTTATGAACTACTAAATGCGACTAGATTGCTTAAGAACTAGTGAAGATTTACAAACTCCTTGAGTTATTTCCTCTGAATTGCACCAGAGTTTTATACAGTTCTTGCAGTTCAAGACATGCCGGGTTAAATTAGGAATCAAATAGACAACTTTGTCCTTTTTTTGTTTCAGGTCTGCTGTTAAAACTTCATCAATTGTAGCTCCTTCCCTTGCAAAATAAAGTATTTTCCAAATAATTTAGATATTGCCCTGCTTTGACTTTTACAAACAAATTCTTTGGACTTAAGGACTTAAAATGGTAACTTGGCTAGTTGCTGGAGTTATAAGAATAATCACATGAGTATCAAACACCTGGAATCCTCATCAATTCTTGGGAAACACTGCTACCATTGTCCAGTGGTGGTGTGAGCTAATTGTGGAGTTACTGTGCAATAATGTTTTATTTGAGTCTAATAAAATCCTAATTCTATTGGAAAGTATGGTGCTTACCCATTGGATTCTTGCATATGCTCAGTAATTTCAGTATTAAAAGAGAAGCAGAAACTCTCTGCCACTTCTAAGAGAAGAAAATTTATCTATTTATACTTAAAGGCTATGGCTGGACTATTTTTAAATAAAACTATGCATCATAAGTGTGTGTATGGGCATGTGTGTCCACATATGTATACTTCTAGAGATGTGTGTCGGGGCAGTGGGGGGGGGGAGAGGACGGGGACCATATGGTTCTGTAAAGAATAAAGCTTGGAGGGCCTAGAACCCCCGAACATGGTAGGAGGGCATGCGCAGAAACTGTATTTTGTTCTAGGATGAACAGCTTGTCTCCATCTGATTTCAACATAATAGTCAGGAGACCATGTACCATCTGACTTTCCTCATACCTAATGCCATAGTCTATCTTTTTCAATGTCACTGGACTGATTGATCATTAAGATGTCTTCTCATATTTTTAAAAAGAGACAGCCTACTGACAAGTGGACTTGGTTCTTATAAAGAAAATCTTCAGAGGGAAAGAAGACAGAGAGACTAAAAGAAAATGGTTTACAATATTGCCGTGAAAAACATTTCCACTTAGTGCTAGTTTTTTAAATTCTTGTAAGTGACAGTGATTTTAAAGATAGGACAAATCTCACTTCTTTGATAAAGCTGTCCCAGACCCTTGATGAGGCCTTGTGTGCATCGAATGTCCAGTTCGGTCTGTTGTCTATGCTAGTCACCCTCCAAGGAGTCTTATGTTGCTTCTATCTGATTTTTGCCTATTATTTAAGTATTTTGCTGTGTTGTCTTTATAAGATGTTTATAGTCTCCTTCAGGGGAAGATACTCTTATATGTCTAGATTTTTTTTCTTAGAAAAGCAACTTACATATGTCTAAAAAATATGTCTGTTGATTTGATTTGCAATAGAATAACTTCAGTGGAGTTAAAGAAGTAATTTTGCCTCTTTCCCCAGCAGTAAACAGACATTAGTTTGTTATTGTAAGGTTGCCTAAGGCCAGATTTTTAGACTAAAAGTGAGTGTGAGCCATCTATCAGGGAAACAGAATTATTTAGCACAATAAACATTTTAGTGTACATTTGGCCTAGAGGATTTTTTTTTGTCTATCTGTACGGCCTCAAATTCTTCAAATAACGACTCATTCCAAGTGTTTATGTTCCCAGTTATCGGGGAAATCTAGGTCTAATCTAAAAAGGCAGAAAATGTACTTTAAATGTGGTCTAATGGTGAGTAAAATGTAAGGATAATTTTGAGAGTGTCTCTTAGAAAAAAAAATCAATAAACATTCCAACATGAGAGCAGGGCTCCAGAACTTAGATCTCGGGTAGATGGCTGGCACTGGGTTCTGCAAATGATTAAGATTACAGGTTGCTGGAAGCATCCACCTCTTGTGCTCAGATGTGCTTCTGGTCACGAAGTCTGCAACAGCAAGAGGTGGCATCCTGCCATTCCTCTTGTTCCTCACCCTGGGAAGCTTCAAGAGTTCTTAATCAGTTGATTTCATGTTTGGAGGCTAATTCCATTTCCTATTCTGAAGACTGAAAGAAAAACATCAACGCTTAAAAAAAGAAAAAAGAAAAACAGCTCAGGATTCTTGCTTTTATCTTTGAGATGTGATTATTAATGGCTATTTTAGAAGTGCTCTTAAATTTGAAGGTATTTTTCCCTCCTCCTTTTTTATTCATGAATCCTGAAGCTGCAACTAGTCTGCATTCTCTTCTTTCTTCCAGATTCTCCCCTCTTGCTGTTTCAGACCCTCGGGCAAGTCTTTCATCCTCTTGCTGGATGCCACAAAATAGAGGAGCTAGTTTGAGCCCTGTAGGTGTGTGTGTGTGTGTGTGTGTGTGTGTGAGAGAGAGAGAGAGAGAGAGAGAGAGAGAGAGGAAAGAGGGAGAAAGACAGAAAGGAAAGGATCCAGACTTCTTTAATTCAGCAACAGCCATTGGTCAATCTATTTTTCTTCTTTCTGTAACCATCAACCTCACCGCCCCCCCCAATCCCTTGACATACCCTGTCTTGAAACCAGGGCCCAAGGAGGTCCGACAGCCTCTTGCTTTGCCAAACATCACTCAGCCTCAGCTGAAGTAATGTTTACATATATGATCTTTCCATGCCATTTAAAATATGTAATGGATACTGTGAAAACAATAGGCATATTCAAGCTTCAGTGTTGTGCGCAAATGAGAGAAATATTCCAATACTCATATCAGAGCCTAATAGGTATAATTTTGTTCATGATCGAGTAATGCACAGCAGCTTTCCCCAGACTGCTGAGCGAAACAAAGAAGTGGTTGTCAACCTTTTCAGAATCAGATGTTAATGATATTTCGTGTCTTTGTTGAGTCTGTGGAAAGCAGCTACTGCACCTAGAAGGGAAATGACTTCCATACCAGCCGCCCTCAGCCAAAGTCATTCGGACTGGGAAAAGCTGGACGGAGTCCATATTTACATTTCAGAAAGAGGTGTGAAAGAAGATTTCAAGACAGCTCTGACTGAGTTGCCTTCCATTGGCCTTCCTTTACGTTCAGTCTTATCAATGCTGTGAGGGGTCTTATTATTCCCCACATATAAAAGGGGTAAACGGAATATAAACAACGGACCCATGTGTTTTGGCAAAGGAGGAAAGTGTTTTCTATGTTTGTGTATTTTTGGAAACCTCTAAGATCCTAAAGTCACATATCTTCCAAGACCGGGGAGGGTTTAGCCCAGCATTGCCTGCTCTGCAGCTGGGAGAGCGATAAACTCTGCTGCATGTGTTCTAGCCAGGCACAGTGAGGTCCTTTGCTCCGAGTGCCCAAGTCAAACCTGGCCAGGTTCGTCTTTGATCCTTCGCTCCTCACTTCTTAAATTCGCCTTTGGCATCACTACTATTACGTTTTCATCTCAGTGAAATCATTCTTCATTCGTTTCAAGGAAAGGTCTTCATTTCAAGTCCTAACGTAGGGCTCTTCAGGACTATGTTCTGTTGATTTAGCTACTTGTTTTAGACCGGGGAGATAAAGTTTTAGTCTTAACTTGTTAGCCATTAGACACTAGTTGTTATGTCCCACAAATCACGTTTTAATCCCAAGTCTATCCTGAAATGTCACGTTTGCAATGACAGTGAAGCATCTTCAAATAAAGATTTTCTTGCAGCTTTCCAAATTAGAATCAGGACATATTTCCACTGTCATGTGTGCTCACTTACGAAGACTATGTCAGCTCATCTTTGTCACTGTGAAAATTTTATTATATGAATTAAATCACAAACAACATGTATGTCAATGTGGAGCCTCTTAGGAGCATATAGGTCCTCATGTCAGAGTTCCATATTAGTTCTGAAATACTTTATAGGCATGATTGTGATTGGACAATGTGTTGAGTAAGACATTTCCCAGATTTGGTTAATTAACAGGACTTTGGTACAACCAATTCAATCATTTCAGCTATTTAAGAGTCTGTTTCTTATTGCCACAGCTTGGGATTTTGCTTCTCAAAGTATTCTTTGCGAATGCTCAGCATCAATAGCACATGAAGACTGGAAGAGCACAGAATCTTGGACCCAAATCAGACCTCCTGAGTCAAGTCCCAGGAGTGAGGGCTCTTGCTATCCCAGCTAGACAAAAGGACCTAAAAGATCCAGCATTCACTGTGCAGGGAAAATATGTACATTTTAATGGTTAAGATGAAATTGTTTTATACATGGCTATATAATATACTAATATGTTCTAAGTTATAGTGTGGTCATCAAACAAACCATCTTTGTTTTTTAGGAATGTGCTTTGGGATGCATTTTGATTAATTAATTTATAATCATAAGTAATTTATAAATTGTGAATGATGTCAGAGGTATTTAGAACAGCTCTGCCAAGGTACAAGATCAGCTACTTTTTCTCTCTGGGCATAAGACATACAATACTTGCTGCTTCTTTGTCCTAGCTTTTATGTGATACATTTACTTCAAAACTGATACTGAAGTTTAGTGTTGAGTGGAGCCTATACTGATTTGTATCACAAATAAAAATGTTATCAACTTGAGAAAATACTAATGAAACAGAGTGACACCTTAAAGACCTTTGTGTGTAAGTGCTCCTTTGTGTGTATATTTTTTTGGGGGGGGGGGTTCTGGTCGTGGGGCCTGAACTCTGGGCATGGGCGCTGTCCCTCAGCTTTTCAGCTCAAGGCTAGCACTCTACCACTTGAGCCACAGTGCCACTTCTGGCTTTTTTCTTTTTTGCTTATGTGGTGCTGAGGAATCAAACCCAGGGCCTCTGGCATGCAAGGCAAGCACTTTACCACTGAGCCACCTTCCCAGCCCATGTGTGTATATTTGTGTGTGTATATACATATGTGTGTGTATGTGTACTCATGCATTATGGGTGGGTTCTTAATTGAAGGGTCATGTGTTATCAAAAAAACACAGAACTGAGGTTATTTAATCATTTCTGTTCCTCTCTTTTTCCAGATGAAGAATGCATGAAAGAGAATAGGTTAGTTGTAAATTAGAAAGACAGAAGGATGAATAAAATATTAGCTTTTCATGAATTAAAGGAAGTAATCAGACAGGAATGCCTTCAGTATTCTAGGAATGGTACTGCTCAGTGCCTATACTGTCTTTCAGGAACAATCAAGCATCTCAGCATTTTAAAGAAAATACTTAAATGTTACTGGAAACCTGAAATTATAAAAAATAAGTACTAGATAATATTTATAAAAGTATGTGCTAGACACTCTTCTAAGTGCTGCATCTCGCTGTCAATGCTATAAAATACCATATTATTGGTATCATTCCCATTTCATAGATGAAGAGACTGAGGCTCAGAAAAGTAGAGATTTTCTCAAATTCATGGGGTTAGAGATGGAGAAGCCAGAATTATTTTGATTGTCCTTTAGACAGTGTTTAAGCAATGCCTTTAAGCTAAGACAGGCTTTTAGAGATCTGTATATAGCACCCTTATTTTACAGATGAAGAAAATGAGACCCAGAAATGCTGTGAGCCTTGTATAACATTACAGATAAATTAGTGGCAATTAAGTTTACACATTTGTAGATTCTCCAGTGTCATACAAACAATAACTCCAGTTTGTATCATCATCTCAAGAAAAGAGGCTGGTCATAGTACAGACACACAGTAATGCCCATAAATTGGATGCTCTTGGGTGTTAAAATTGCTCTTTCTCTTTTTATGCCTCTTTTCAATCTTGTCTGGTTATATACTGTTACATGAATGACCCTGACTGGTGCTATTTATTGACATGTCTCTCCACCCTGGTGCTTGGGAGCTAAGGCCATCTTTTTTTCTTCCTTAGGACCCTGATAATTATCAAGGAATCTGATAAGCAATAAGCCTTTAGGGAATCCTTGCTGTGGGCAAACTATTACTCCTCATTGCCACTACAGGCATGCAGTACAGATTGGTCATGGATGGCTGGGGAAGGAATGGAAGGAGCTAAGCCCACAGTCAACATGGACAGATGAGGACTAGAGTCTGGTGGACCATTGGTGGTGTAGATGGTGATTGGGTATATTAATTGAATAGTATTTAGGCCCTTGCTTATTTTTTTCCTATATCATTCCATGCACACATTTATTTGCTTTGATTGTCAGTTCTCAAACATGACTGCTCCCTTTACATTTGCACAGAGTCTGGCTCCATACATCAGGAGGAAGAATCTGTTCATGCCTGTGGGGGTAAGGATGAGACTGTTCATCTGCACCTAGAAGGTGTCATAATATGGGGTGAATGTCCCCAATCTGAAAATTAAAAACTTAAAACACTGCAAAATTTGAAACTTTTAGCACTGACATGACATTACAAGTGGGAAATTCCATACCTGTCCCGATGTGATGGACCAGAGTCAAAACACAGGTGCACTGGAAACGGTGAATAAAATTACCTCTGCGCAATGTGAGTGAGGTTTGTAAAATATATTGAATTTTGTTTGGGCTTTGATCTTCTTTTGATGGCATCTTAAGTATATGCAAATATTTAAAAAATCCAAAATAACCCATAGTTTGCAATACTTCTGATCCTAAGCATTGTGAATTAAGAGGCACGCAATCTGTACTTTTTTTCTAGAGATGTTCTTTATGAAGAATTGTGTTTAATTAATCAGATAAATGGAATAAGTGCTAAAGAGAACTTACAGGCCAAGCTCACAGGGTAATACATAGGTGAAATATTGACAGTCAATGTTTTTGGTAGTCAGATTTGAACTCAGGGTCTCTTGCTGGTTAGGCAGGCATTCTTACCAATGAGCCATATCACCAGCTCTGTCTCTCACTAATTATTTTTTAGAAAAAGTCTTACTTCCTGCCAAGGGAAAGACCTGGACATAATCAATATATTTTAGGCTTTCTATTGTAGTTTGAATTATAAGCATATACCATCCTTTCCAGCTCTTATTTGAGGAGGTGGCCTCACAAATGTTCCTGCTAGGACTTCCCAATCTCAACCTTCTAAGTACTTGACATGAGCCACTGGATCTTGCTTTTAGTCAGTGGTTTTATGTTGTCACAATTACATTTCATGATCAAATGTGCTCTTTCTAGTTCAAGAAAGGAATGGTCAATTTTTGACATTATTTTGAGGCATCCCCAAAAGAGTGGTTCATGTAGATTGATTATTGCCCTATCTATCAATTGGTGAGGCACAGTTATTGCCGACTATTGCATTCCTCTCTCTTTCTGTGTATGTGTGTGTGTGTGTGTGTGTGTGTACGGGCATGCACGTGCACCTGTATTTGGACTCTAACTCAGGGCCTTGTGTTCTCCTTTAGCTTATTCATTCAAGGCTAGTTCTCTACCACATGTCCACTTCTGGAATTTTTCGGGGTAATTGGATATCAGAGTAATCGCTTAGATTTGTCTGCCCAACCTGGCTTCAAACCAGGATTCTCAGAGCTCAGCCACCAGAGTAGCTAGGATTTCAGATATGAGATACCAATCTCTGGCTTGGCTCTATTCCTTTTTATTTGCTGCCCCCTCATGTTCTTTGCTACTTGGTGAAGCATCCAGTGATCACATGCTTGCTGAGATTCCCATCATTGTTCCTTGAGTAATGTTACATAAAGGTTGCGAAGCAGTGACCCCACTGATTGAGTATTGTATATCTGTGAACAAACATTTAGTATAAAATTTAACTTCATCTCCAACTTCATTTTTTTTCTGTTTTGGTCAGTTGTGGGGCTTGATCTCTGGGCCTTGGTGCTGTCTTCAGCTCTTTAGCTCAAGGCTAGCTCTGTACCACTTGACCCACAGCACTACTTCAGTTTTCTGGTAGTTATTTGGAGACAAGAGTCTCATAGACTTTCCTGCCCAGGCTGGCTTTGAACTTTGATCCTCAGATCTCAGCCTCCTGAGCAGATAGGATTACAGTTGTGAGCCACTGGCACCCAGCTCAACTTCAAGTTTAGCTTAAATTGAAATGTTTCCTACACTATAATAAACTTCTATTTTATTCTGTAGAAGGAATTAGATAATCTAGAAGTGACTGACCTACATTTCCTTGGTCAAGTGTAGGTCTGAATAAAGTTTTGACTAATGCCAATTAGTCTCATTTATTTATGTTACATGCTACTTCTCAAATTATTGAATAACTCTGAAAGTGTTTCATAGGGCATCTTTATGGTAAATGTATTTCTAGCAATAGAGAAGTTCAAAGATATCCAGAATTATGGCCAAACCCCAAATAAAACTAAAACAAATTTCTACTGTTTCATCCCTATATTCAATTTTCATCTAGTTAGTTGATCCCATAATTACTTTATTATTGTCTTGCCTTTCTTAGTATATTTTAGCTATTAAAACTTTATGTTTCAATGAAAATTGTGTATAACATGAACTATGTTGCTTCAGATAAGGTGATATGTTAGACTCATTATGACAACCTATTTATTGGGCAACATCTTGTAAATATTGTGCTAAGTTACCTCACAATATCTCACTCAATAACCTATTTTTTGTGTGAGAGGCAAACTCTCACAAATACTGTGAATGTATTCACACACAGTACAGTATCCATGTACAATCCCAAGAGAGCTTTTGTCCACATCTCTATGGCTACTTGGAAACCTGCACGTTCCTTAAATCTTGTTTCTTTATTCCTCTTAATTTCTTCCTCATTTTAGTGAAGTGTACAGTTTTTTGTTTATTGATGCTACATTCCAGTTACTTTTCCCATGAAACACCCGTTGTGAGTCAAGCCTGCTTTTCTTAGAAGGCAAATTGTGAAGTTGAAGATATCTTTTGACAGATCTTACATTCTTTCTCTGTCCTCCCCGGAGCTCCGTATACATTTCATTCCTTAGATTGCTGTGAGTTTGAACACCCGTGCTCTCTCTGTCATCACTGCGGCATCTCAGAGAAGAATCTCATTCCATATGCTTTCAGGCACTCAAGGAACCAAGACATAAAAACCTGGGATTTGTCATTACCCATTTGGCCTCTGCTCCATCAAATCCAGTAGCTTGCCTCCAGGAGAGATCAGTCCTTGATTCCTCAAAGAATCTCTTCTGTCTATTTTGAATGTGATTAATTGGAAAATGCTGTGTTTTCCCCCCCCCTAGGTAAAAGATTCTGCTTTACTTGGATAGCAACCAAGTCAACCATATGGGAAGGAAAATGATCTAGCGACTGGCAGACTAAGGAATCATGGTCTTTGTGTTACTTTGGATGGCTTTGTTCGGGTGATGAGGTATTCTCTCTTTGAGTTTCAGCTGATGGTTCTTGAAGAAGAAGGTTCTTGTAATGAAGAAGATGGTTCTTGGCTCTACTATAGGATGAGCATTTGATGAATATTCACATAATAACCAAAGCCTCTCATACACAGGAGTTCCTCTGGAGTAGTCCCCTTTTCTGACCACTATAGAATTTTACTAACTGATGGAACACTCATCACAAAGTAAATCAGTTCATTTCTTCTCACTTCACACAATAGTCTGTTTTGGAAAAAAGTGTGTTGAGTACATGGTAAAGCCTTAGGTGATGACCTTGCTGTAGAAAAAAAATGCTCAGCAAAACTAATGACATTCTTTCCTCTATTTGGCCTTCTGTTTCTATGGACCTATCTTAGAACCATTGTCCATTTAAAATTAAATATGTTATGAAGAAATATGTCAGTTCATGACAAATTTTGAATGGAAATGTCAGCTAAACAAGAAATAAGAAATTTATTTAGGTACTTTGTGGTACCTCTTTTTTATGCAAAAAAATTACTAGAAAGTAAATATATCCTCTGCCTTACACTGGGGCTAGTAGAAGAGATAAGGAATCTGGGAAAAGCTTTCTGGGCACTATTGGCTCAGACCTGTAATCCTAGCAACTCAGGAGGCTGAGATCTAAAGATTATGGTTCAAAGCTAGCCTGGGCAGGAAAGTCCATGATACTCTTAGTTCCAGATAATCACTAAAGAAGTTAGCATTGGTTTAAGTGATAGATTTCTAGTCTTGAGCACAAAAGCTCAGGGATAGCACCTTGGCCCTGCATTCAAGCCCCTTTCCCTCTCTTTCCCTCTCCTCACCCTGACATCTGGGAAACTCTCTAATTTCAGACCAGGTGACCAATTAAACCATTAAATAGGCATTGTGTATTGCTAAGAACTCTTCTCTATTTCAAGGAATGAAAAGAAAATGGCCTTGATCTTGAGAGATGGAACCTGGCTTGGTTGAGCTTTCTGAGCAGTATGTTGGCTAAATCGAAACTGCTGCATGTATAAACAAATCAAGATTAATGAGTTGAAAAGTGTGTTTTGCTTTCTAAAAGCTACAAGAATCTCAAGCAATTGTAGTTATCATTAAAATGCTGAAATTATATAGATGCTTCAAAGTGGTAATGTCAATGAAGTAACTTAAATTGCCATTCTATAGAATGCTTCAACTTTAAGAAGTATCAAGGATTTCATAGGCCCCAAAGTGGCCTTTGTAAATCTATTTTCTTACTTCTGTGAAAGAATAAAATTCTTAGTATTGCATTGAATTCATTCCCTATGGGACAGGACAAACCCTAGAATGGCTTAAGCATAGATCCTGTCTAGACAAAGGGAATGAATTGATTATTTTGCTCCCTTAGGTATTTGTGTTTCTGTGATGGCCAGAGAAAAACATCATAGACAACTGGACACAGAATGCTGTATTTTTGTGACAATCTTTTCTTTGAAATACCTTTAAAGCATCTTCAAAAAAAGGAATCTTCATCACTGAATATAAAAATCTGACCAGTAAGGAGACCAAAAAAGTTGAAAATATCCCCTTAGAACGATTGCTACACAAAGAATGCAACAGGGTCTGTGATTTCCAAGTATCTCAACAACAAATGACCCATGTCCATGTATGTGCATTTCATGATACTTAGTAATCACTTAGAAGCCAATTCTTATTTATTTACAGATTTGCTATTTGGTCATAATAGAGCAATTGGTTTTATATATATATATATATATGTATATATATATATATATATATATATATATATATGAAGTTTGAACTATGATCCTCAGATCTGTCTCCTGAGTAGCTAGGATTATAGGAGTGAGCTACCACTTTCCTGCCCAGCCCTGGCAGAAGTCTGTGAGATGCTTATCTCCAATAAACCTCTCAGAAACCCGGAAGTGGTGCTCAAGAGGTAGAGCACCAGGCTTGAGCTGAAGAGCTGAAGGACAGCACTCATGCCCAGAGTTCAAGCCCCCTCACCAACATACAACCAAAAGACATTTGCCTAAATTTGCTGATGGAGAAGTAACAACAAGAAGTACTAGGTTAGTTAGAAAAAAATAAAAGCTAAAGAGAAATGATTTTTAGTCTCTTGTGCATAAAGGGGTACAAGAGTCTTCTGAGTTTTCTGGTAGTCTGGCTGAGAGTCCAAATTTTGTCAGTTATTCATATTTGTTACATCCCAGACAAATCATATCAACATATTCTTTAAAATTTATCAACACAAGGAATAGGGATGCAGCTCAGAAGTAAAGACCTTGTCTGCCATGTAGAAGACCCTGGATTTTAGCCCCCGTATTAAAAATTATTTATTAATTCCCTTCCTGTGAGGCCAGATTTCATAAGTGAAGGTTCTTGAGGCTTTTTTAAAATCAGGATAGAGTTAGAACTGAGCCAGAAAACAGTCTAAACCAAGGAAGTGGCTCCATAGCTCAAGTGGTAGAGCACTCGCCTTGAGCTGAAGAGCTGAGGGACAGTGCTCAGGCCCAGAGTTCAAGCCCCACAACCGACAAAAAAAAAAGTCTAAACCAAAAAGTCATTTTTAAGTGGCTTATCTCTGTATTTCTTCCAATACTTATGAGATAAGTTTTAGAATAAAAATGGTTTAAAAGAAAGAAATCATTAACACTGTGAGCAAAGCAAAACTTTTGCTTCTCATCTCAAATGTCTGTGACACAACAGAAAGGAAACTAACAGGTTTATTAATCGCGTGACAAAATTGTATCCCTGACCTTTTAAAAGTTGCCAAACCACATTTTTGTGTTTCAAGGAGTGGATATAATAGGGAGGCACAGGAAATAAAAATTTGCACCTTGATTTAGATACTATTTTAAGATTACAGTCAGAGAACATATACCATTGTGACGAGCTCTTCTTTATGCTAGGAATCATACTGCAGTCATAATGCTAGCATGTAACTGACCACTAGAGGGGTTAATGAATGATCCATGATTTTAAGCATCACATTTATATGATTTAATCACCTTTAAATGCCTGCAGAACAATTAAGAGACCCATCCAGTGTCTTGAGATGCTCCATGTAATAAAACATTATGACAGAGTAAGGGATATTGGATTTTATAGTGTCTTTACACTGCATACACTAAATTGGTCATCTCTAAATAATAAAGCTTTAATTAGTTAAGTTATTTAAATGTGAAATGGTGACTTAATGGAGCTCTGCAGTTGATAATAGGGTAGAAAAGGACCTATGAATAGCAAGATCCTTGCTCTATAGACAGATGATAAGCAAATTATACCTTCAATTTTTGTACAAAATTAATAAAATAGTAATAATTTACCTGGCATTATCTTTTCTTTGGCATTATTATTTTATTCATGGGAAACATTGTGAGGATGAATTTGAGAAGTAAAGAAATTAACATGTTTGAAGTTTGAAATTGTATCAGATTGATAAATTTAGCTCAAGTATCTAAAGAGTGCCAGATGGACATATTAAAGTAGATTATAAATTAACTCACTTTATGTCCTTGAGGTTGTAACAAAGCTAGTCTTCACATAATAACACCAAGGACATAAAGCTTTTGGAACGTGATTAAAAACATGTCTCCAATCTGATAGGTAACAGAGTGAGAGGGTATGCAAAAGGAACTCTAAGTGGAGAATCCGTGATTCAGTGTGGACACATTGATATCCTCTTCTCTCTCTTTCTCATGGCAAAGTAAACTATTCTTCAGCAAAGCAAATTTTGCTAGACCTAGGTTTCTGGCTCTACATCCTTGTCAGTCTGGAGAGACCTTAGTGTGAACTGAGAAGGCTTGATACCTCATCCTCTTCAAGATTAACTTTCTTTGGAATATTATGCATCATTATGTCCTGTACCTGGTCTAGACAAGTTAAGGTGGGATAGTTTGTCCAGAAGTTGCCTTTTGCCTATTATGTTGTCATTATAATCCCATTGTACTTAATTTTTTTTCCACCAGCATTTCCTGATTTTTCCCCAGTGGGTTTTTCTCAGGAGGTCATGGGCAATTTCATGAATATTATGATCCTTGAAATGTATGATTATTCTTGTGTATGTGTGATGATTCTTTTTTTTTTAACCTAACTTGGGGCTTGAACTCAGGGTTTTGGTGTTGTCCTGGAGCTCTTTTGGTCAAGGCTACTGCTCTACCATTTTGAACCACAGCTCCACTTTGGCTTTTGAGTTGTTAGTTGGAGATTAGAGTTTCACTTGGACTTTTCTGCCCAGGCTGACTTTCAACCGTGATCCTCAGATCTCAGCCTCCTGAGTAGCTAGGATTACAATTGTTAGCTGCTGCCAGCCTGTGGTAATTCTTTTACAACTTGTATGTCAATTGCTCCCTGTAGATTGGTTTTGGGGAGGGCCTTGAAGCTTCAAGCCCCTCTGAAATGTCAGTAAAACCCCGATATGAATGTACATACTAGTTGTTCTCCCCTCTCTTTTGGAATGACCAGCTTTCCCCTCTGGAAGTATCTTTTTCAATTTTAACAAACTATACTTTCACTTCATATCTTGCCTCAAATCTTCTCTAGCTAAATGCAAGAGCTGAGATGGCTATGTTGATTTGGTAATAAACTGATTCATTGCATTGTTGGTATATTAGGAAAATTATCTTAATCTAAGAAGGAAAGCTGAATCTACCAAGTTATGCATGGTCACATTATTTATAACAGTAACAATCAGTAATAAGCTGCATGTTCAGCTGTTGATAGGTCATATTATAGAATGTCACACAGTTTTTAATAAATGCTGAAGGGTAATCATTTGGTCACCTGATAGACTCTAAACTCCAATGACATTTTGCATTATCATATTATTGCTTTTTATCTTTGAAACTATACTTATTTTCTAAATTCATGTTGTTTAATTCCTTAGAGTTTAGCTTCCATTTTCATCACTTCATTAATGCTTTTAAAATCACTGATTAGTCACAAAGAGCCATTGATATGTTCTTTGTCTCTTTATGATATTTTATTTTTCTGTATCCTTACATCTTGTTTGATATTTTATGGTTTGGAAGTATTCCTCCATGGGCTACATCTTAAAGGCTTGATTGATAACCTTCTTTGCTGCTGGATGGAGACTTTAGTAGGTGGGCCTTAGTGGAAGGAAGTTAGGTTATTTGGGGCATGCCCTTGAAAGGACTCTGGCTCTTTTCTTTCTTTCTTTTGATTTCAGGCAGCCTCATGCCATAATGCATTACTATGCTACCACAAATCCAGTGCAACAAGGAAAAGTGAACATGGACTGAAATGTTTGAACCCAGGATCCCAAATAAACCTTTCCTCCCTTTAAATTGTTTTATTCTAGGTTCTTATCACAGCATTGGAACCTGACTAATATGAATATAAATTTACCTTTTTCTTGGATTAACTTAAAACAGTTAACATTTAGTGAACATTGATGGTGTACTGATATTGTAACCAAGATTATTCTTGGATAATCCTTTGGAATCTTCATCAGTTGAGGTTACAACAGCGGACCCTCTAAGGTGGGATTAGGCTAGTTACTATGATTCACTTCTTGAAGTCAATTGTAGGCACAGTTCAGTGATATACGTATAAATTGTGATTACTTTTACAAAGAAAATTATTTAAGTATTTGACTGTATTATTCACTCTAGAAGCACCTTTGGGGATTACATGAGGAAGATTGTAACAAAGAATATTTATTATTTATTATTTATATCTGATTTTTCTCAGCTCAGCATGAAGTAGACTTTAGGTTATCTAAAAAAAAAGAATAGATTCTTCCCCTCCTCCCAGGTTATTTATTTTTCTGTCCGACTGATTATATTAGCCAAGAAATTATCTCTTTGTAATAGATCTGATTTAAAAATAGTTTAAAAAGTGCCAAAGCCCATGATCCTAGTTGTTCAGGAGGCTGAGATCTGAGAAAGCCTGTGAAACTCTTACCTACAATTAACTACTAAAATAGCCAGAAGTAGAGCTGTGGCTCAAGTAGTGGAGTGCTAGCCTTGAGCAAAGAAGCTCAGGGATAGTGCCCAGGCCCTGAGTTAAAAGCCCCAGGACACACACTCTCTCTCTCTCTCCTCCCTCTCTCTCTCTCCTCCCTCTCTCTCTCTCTCTCTCTCTCTCTCTCTCTCTCACACACACACACACAGTGCATAAAATATTATTGCTACTCTGCTGACATGAAATTTAGTCCAGGAAATTTATTCCAGGAACTCAAAGGCAATAAATATGGAATATCTGAAAATTACAACACAAAGAGGTTTTTCTCTATATCCACTTCAGTGAGCCCAAGGTTTGAACTAGAAAGGAGTAGAAGCCACAAAGATAAAATGGAATTGCAGTCAAAGACAGATGGGCTTTCTTTTATATTTTAACTCACTATATCATTTTCGGTTCTTATTTGCCTTCTTCAAACCCTTGTGGAACATGGCTAGGGTGTAATGACAATGGACTTCAGAGAAATGAGGCACACCTTTAAATTTTTGCTCACTCTGCCTTCTAATAAGCATTGCGTGCTAACCATGGAGATCACACCCTCCCGGTGGCTACCCCTCCAGCCTTATTCAGCGCTCCAGAAAATGGCTGCCAAGTGGCTGTCACCCAACAGACTGTAGAATTCCTGGCACCAGGTAGAAGCTATGGCTGGGTCCAAGTGATTGTTGCTGAGCTTACCTGTGTCGAAAGGTCAGTCTTGTGCTCAGCCTAGCACCTTACTAAAGGCAGTTTGGATGGTGAATAGGAGCCCTGAGGTATGTTCTGCACTTTGCAACTGGTCTAGCAGGCTTGGCTCTTTCACCTTCTAAGTCTGCCACAGGCATGGGAAACACCTGGGCAGCGACAAAGGCAGTTAGAACAGCTCTACCAAGGTACAGTATCAGCCACTTTTTCTCTGGGTACAAGACATACAGTACTTGCTGTCTTCTTTGTCTTAGCTATTTACATGACACATTTACTTCAAATCCTGACACTGACGTTTAGTGTTGAGTGGAGCCTGTACTGATTTGTGTCACAAATAAAAATGTTTTCCACTTGAGAAAATACTAATGAAGCAGAATGATGCCATAAAAAACTGTTTTGTGTGTACATGCTCCTCTGTGTGTATATGTATGTGTGTGTGTGTGTTCATGCATTATGAATGGTTTCTTAATCAAAGGGCCATGAATTATCAAAAGAATACACAGAACCAAGATTATTTAATCATTTCTGTTCCTCTCTTTTTTCCACATGAATGAAAGAAAATAGATTAATTGTAAATTAGAGAGACAGAAGGATAAGTAAAGTACTAACTTCTTCAAGAATTCAATGGAAGTCATCAGATGGGAATGCCTTCAATATTCTAGGATGGGTTCACTGCTCAGGTGCCTATACTGTCTTTTTCCCCCCACGTGCTACTAAGGACAACATATCCATCCTCTTTAGTCCATACTGTAAGCCTAATCTCTCTACCTTTCTTCTTGATCACTGATTGGTTCACCTGTTCAGGAGCTATATTCCATTGCTCTCCTTTTACTCTTAAAATGAGAATTTTAAGTGCTTACCTATAATTGAGTCTTTTTCAATCTTTAGGTAAACTTCCCTCAATTTACAACACCTTCCAACTTCCTTTTGTGTTTCACTGCCATAGTCATTTGGGTGTTGTCAATACATACACCTCCATTTTTCAACAGTGGACTTGTAGTGTCCACCAATACCATCTTCTGAAATTATACTTTGCAATCTATAATTACCATTTCTCCTACCAGCGGATTCCATGATTCTTTATCCAGCCAGGCACTTCAGACTTTTTGCTTACTTTCTTACAGCTCTCTTGTGGATAGAAAGGTAATTCTCTTGTGGATAGAAAGGTAACTGATTTTCAAAGATCAACTTTAATCATTTGAATCTCTTTTAGATAATAACAATATCAGTTAAATATCAGTGGACCTGAGTGATCACTCTTAAAGTTCTTCTGTTATTATGCTTAATTTATAGTGATGTTTGAACCGAGGCCTATTATTGTTTGACTCTAGGCCTATTCTTGTCTCTCTGCTGCACATGTCTCCAGCAGTCTTGTTTTTGTCTCAGTGTGATTCCTCACAGAACCTTCATAGTATCACCACTAATGTGATGCTACAGCTAGCCTAAGTATCAGTATGAAACATTACTATCAGCTCACATTCGTTAACTGTCTGCTATGTGCCAGCCACCTCTCAGTTCAAATTATCTCCACTTTGTTCTGAGAAAAGATAGGATAGAAGATAACAATGCATTAGTCCCCTGGAACAAGTCTTCAGAGTTAAATATTGTCTCTTAATATCATATTATCAAAAGGCAGGATTCACCCCAGGTCTCCAGACTGTTCTCATCTATATTTTTTCCATTGTTTATACTTTTTGTTCTTTCTATAACCCAATATTCTGCAGAACGCCACATTTTAAGACCGTCTAAGTCATGGTTTCTTTTTTTTTAATTTTATTTTATTTTATTTGTGAACATACTGTACAGAGGGGTTACAATTGCATGGGCAGGATAATGCGTACATTTCTTATTGCTTGGTTTCTTATCCACTAGCTTCTCA
>NW_012267367.1:5939644-5944671 GCF_000151885.1 Dipodomys ordii
AATGACATTGCCCCATTTGTTAGGAAATGGAAAAACTTGGAAAAAATTATATTAAGTGAAGTAAGCCAGGCCCAAAGAAACATAGGTCCCATGGTTTCTCTTATTTGCAATATCTAGTATATGTATGAGTCAAGCGGATAAGTCATGGTTTCTTATCTGATCCTTTCTATTGAAATTATATCTCTAAGCTTTTAGAGATGAAATCAACACTGTTGTTATCATGCACTAAACTTTTGCTTTTACCCATCTATTTAAGATGTTAAAGTCATGAGAGATATTTCTCAGATTTCTTTAAAAAATTTCTTTCCCCTTGGTCTAGGTGTTGGTTGTTGAGCTTGTCATGTTTTTGTGCACTATTCATTACACCTGAGAAACGCATCTGATTATCCACACACTCTAATGATCACACTGGGGGTTGATGGGATGGATGTGAGCAAGCTCTAAAAGAATAAGTAAAATTCTATTGACTGTAAGACACTAATTTTCAGGGGGTGGGGTGTGATTTTTAACTTTTAGCAATGTAGTAAACTATAGAGACATTGTTGGTTGTTACAATTGGAGAAGCGAGACACCCCTGTTGACTACTAACTGACAGTCAGGAGAGGGTAGGGAAATGGCCAAGCAAGGGAAAGTGCAGAAGACAACTTAAAACCCTGTGGCTCAGGACAAAGAATTTCTAGACCCAAAATGTCAATAAAACAAAGATCAAGAACTTCCAATACAGAGAAAGTGGGAAAGGACAGAGAAAGTGTGACTTTGTAATTTAAGTTCCTATGGCTTTAGACATGGGGATTTCATTGTGAACAACCTGTTTGAGCAGCAGGTCAGTGTGCTATGAAGCTAGCAGAACCAGTCAGAATCCTTGTTGAACTGGAGAAGTGGAATAAGAAATGTGAATTTAGAAGCAATTTACCTTGTGGTGATAGTTGAGACCATACAAGAGTGCTGAAAGTTTAAGAACATGTGGGAAAACAGAATTAAAGACGTTTTACTGGTACTTTAGGATCATAAATCCTTTGCATAAATAGTGAATTTGTAAGTAATATACTGTAAGAATTAGGCCTGTCATGCCCATCTATTTCAACATAAGGAATGAAAATTGGAATACCAACTTTTCTAAAGCAAAGGCTCCTAATCGGATTTAATTGTACTTGTATAGGTGATATTGGATTTCTTGTTTTTACTTTGATATAACTTTTTCTTCAAGGCAGAGGTCAATTTTAGTATTTATTTTTGTTTAGGTTTTCCATCTAGAGACTAAATCATATCAGAAGCAAGAGACATTGAATATATTTTTGCTGTAAATCCAGATCAGGATAAAGGATGTTCATAAAGAGAAAAGGTACACTGCCTTAGTTTTCATTTTGTCTGCTTTCTGGCTTGGTTTCAAAGCACTTAATAGCTCCAGTTTGTAATTGCTAAGCACTGAAACACTGCACCTTTGTGTTGCTTATAATGAACAGTGTCTTTAGCATATATATAAAAATATCTAAACACAAAATACTTATATAAACATGAAATATTATATATAAATACATATAGAAGTATGTAAATACAAAACCAAAGTCCCAACTGACAAGTATTATATTCATCATGTTATTTTATTGAGGAGAGGTCATGGGCTGGAAGGAATCTCAGTTGAGCATCTTGCAGCTGAATGAATGATTTTTATGACCCAGATTGACAATCACTCTATCCCTTCTTCCATGCTTGCATAGCAAGACCTACGACCATATTAAGAAGAGCTTAGTTAGGAATGCTGGTAACTTCATGTATCTGATCCTAGAAAACTTCCTAGGTTTTTGGATATATTGTCACTGAAGAGTTCAATGTATGAAGAAAGGACACCCACTGATTGTGACACAATCAGTGGCAACAACTGAAGCCCTCTAAGGTTTTGAGGCACAGTGATGCTTGGAGTTTTCCAGATTGGAGGAACCAGTTTGGTTCTTCTTAACTCCCTTATGAAAATGTCTTGACTGTACTGCTTGTGTCTTGTGAGTACTTAAGGCTGAATCTGCTCTGTCTTTTGGAACATTATTTACAACTTTTGTGGCCGTAGACTTAACTATGGTGCTAACCTTATTATTCAAATAGATGTCTCATAATGCTGAATAGCGCATGACCCATGCTAAGAATGGACTAGACGGTGCCACAAAATCTTCCACCCACGCTACTAGAAATGCATGGAATGCAAAATTGTACCTCAGCTGTAATACTGTCTGCGGCGATGGCTCTTTATGTTGGTAGAGGAAGCCACCTACTCACAATTCATTAGAGAGGTCTGAAAATGTGTATGTGTAGGAATTTCTCTCAGGCCTGCCATTGCAATTGACATTCTCACCACGGCTGCACATTCTTTATCTAAGACATCACTTCATTAAGAGTCTCTTTAAATTACCTAGAAGTAGCTCATTTTTTATGTTAGCACATGTAGGTTTTTTTCTTTTTCTTTATTTCTCTAATTTTATCTTCCCCACCCCTTTCTTGGAAGATACTTCAGAGAAAACTTGAGTTAGGACAATGTTTGTTCAAGATGAAAAGTCAGCAATATTCAGGCATAATGGACCCTACTAGAGGAACCATTGTAATAATGGCAGTTCCTGAGGGTGGGAGGGGGAGAGGAGTCATTAATGGGGTGAGTGTGCTGCCAGAAGGAGCGTACTCATAAAAGCATTGTTCTCTCTCTTGCTTTCTCTTACTCTCTCTCTCTATATATATATGTGTACATATATATATATATATATATATATATATATATATATATATCTTTGCTCAAGGCTTGTGCTTCTCCACTTGAACCACATAGTCAGGCATTTTGCTAGCTTATGAATCTCTTGGATTCATTTGCCTAGGCTGGCTTTTAACCATGATTCTCAGATCTCACTCATCCACTAGAGTAACTAGGATTATGGGTGTGAGCCACTAATAGTGGACTGAAATATTGCTTTTAGAGGCTGATCCTTGCAGACACTAATGTGGATCATTGGTAATAATATCATGGACAACAATATTATTAACAAACATTTTAAGGGCTGTTTGTTTGGTGTCAGGATCTAAATTTATGTTTCACAGCCTTTCTCTCATTAAATATTCACAGCAGCAATAAATGAGAAGGTTCAGAACAGGTAAAACCTCACTAAGTATGAAGTGAATAATTCATGCACCTGAATTTCAAAACCAGTTTAGTTGTCTTCTAAATTCGTGATATTAGTCCTTATTTATATAGCCTCATTATTGTCTTTTATCACTTGATTTTCCCCCCTCTTGTTTTCTCTCACACCACTCAAACACGTATGATATTTCCTTGCCTTGACTATCTTAATCCTATTTCACATATTTGAAGGTATGGGGACCAGCTAAAATAGTGAACACTATCAAAAAAGTTTTCTCTAATTTATGATCTATTTCATTTATCAATACAACTAACTTTGGGCAGATTGCTCGTCTTCTTGCCAGATTGTGAGACTTAGGGTAAAAAAAAGCAGAACTCTTTTCTTTATAATGCTTGTTGCACAGTCATTTGGACATTGTAAATAATTGGTAGACAGAGTAGAGTGAATAAATTTGGTCATAAATGTCCTATAAAATTGAGAAATAAGCAACATTCACCCTAAATTTACCAAGAGAAGATTAAATTATGCCCAGTGGAATCAGCTTTAGGAGGCAGAAAATTTACATAGTATTTTTTGAACTTTCTAGAACCAAAATTTTTATTAGTTGTTCAATTTATATACTGGTCACTAATCTTCTTGTAATTGCATAACTGAATTTTATTCTGTGCCCTCAGGTGACAAGAGATGGAGACAAGCATTCACATGACATTTATTTTTCCTTTCTCTCCTTTTTCTGTTTATGTCATTGAGGACTTGGGATTGTGAAATCTTTGCTAAAGGGAGATATACCATAACGCACACACTGTACAAATGAAAACAAAATGTTTTCCAGTTTATTAACTAATGCACTTAAGAATAAGTTATACAGAGAGGGATGCGGAATACGATGCATCTTGCAGATACAGAAGACCTTATATCTATGGAGACGTATAGAAAGTTGTGCATGTAAGGGAGGTGCTGTCACCATAGGAAATGCAGAAACACATCAGACATTGTCCTAGAGATGGGATGTGAAGCATGGAAGAGACAGATGGCTGCCCCTGGTCTTGTGATTTCAGATATGTATGTGTGTATTTCCCCACATCTACATTATTAAGTTAACACATCACGTTATTCTCTTACACATTAAGCCAAGATAAATATATGTGTATATATACATATATTTAAAAATTTAAAAGAGAGTTAATGACTATGAGGAGATCAGGGTAAAAACATCAGCATTCTGCATTTATGCAGGCTACATCCTGATTGTAAGCTCAGCATCACTCATCTGCCCATTCACTCACTGTATAGTAATTGAGAGTAATTGCATAATTGCTGGGCCTCATGGGTAAATATCCATGAGAATGTACCATAGACTCAGTCATGGGGATTCCACAAGTGATATAAATGTAATTGTAAACCAGAAATGTCAAAATATTCCAAAAAAGGTTTTGTAGGCAGGCCTTGTACAACTTTTAATCATACATCCCAGAGGAAGATAACAGCCACCAGTACCATGTATACTACATTCTTGGTTGATTGGGTGCAGATATTTTCAGGTGTTAAAAGCTGAGAGCACCAACCATTTACCTGAGTTTGATGGCCAGCCACTCTCAAGAGTTATCCTGAGGCCTTTCTGACTTAAAAGATATCAGAGTCATTGGAAGAGTCTTTTATTTCCAGTCATGTTAAACTTAAAAGAATATCATTTACTATAAGAAGTTCTTGGAAGTCATTTCTTATAACACTACTTGTGCCCACTCAAGCACTATGCTTGTGTGCTTAATGATTCAGTCTTTGAAGGTAGACTTTTTTTAAATTTTTTTAATTTAATTTAATTTTATTTGTGAACATACTGTACAGAGGGGTTACAATTGCATGGGCAGGATAATGGGTACATTTCTTACCAAGCATTGCAGCCTCCTCCTT
>NW_012267367.1:5949041-5993790 GCF_000151885.1 Dipodomys ordii
TCCTCCCCCTCCTTCCCCTCCTCCCCCTCCTCCTCCTCCTTCTCCTCCTTCTTCTTCTTCTCCTTCTCCTTCTTATCAATTCTTTATATCCTGGTCACCAAATTTCCTGTGTTTTTTTTTGGGGGGGGGTGAGTTTTTATATGGATGAAATCTGCTTGATGTTGTCTCCAGGGAACAAACCCAGTATAGTGAGGAACAAACTCCCAAGACTTGAAATCACAAGACCTTGTTAGGCTGCTCTCCTGAGATTACACATGTCCTTAATCCTGCTTGCTATTCTTTGATATATTTTTAAATCTCCTAACTGGGGAGATCTGTCACATAATTGTTTGATAATGTTGAAAAACACTGTCTCTTTCTGGTTCTGAAGGATTGTTAGAACTCATTGACTGCAATCTTTAAGCTTTGCATCCTTATTTTAATTTAAGCAACACTGTACCATACGTTGCATTTTAATTACTAGCTAGGTTTCTAAATGTAGACTGTGATTTGATAAAATATCTGTAATGTAGGCAAGCTAGTATGGCTAAATACCCTTGCCATTTGCTTCTACATATTGTATGTATGCATGGGTACCATACGCACACATATGGTAACTTGCTATAAGGCTACAAGACTTGGACCTGGTTTCTCAGTAGTTCCATTTGGGGAGGTTCGGAACAGTGGTTGTAGTATTGAGAAATAGAAAAACGAATGGCTCTGGGAAGACTCGAAATCTGCAACATGTTTTCATTGAGTATCCTGAGTATCCTGCAGTATCTTGCTAATGCCCATGGAAGACATAGTTGACAGTGTTTTTTTGTTTGTTTGTTTTTCTGTCTATGATGCATCACTGCATGATTTCCACTTGGGTAGTAGAGACTTAATTGTGGGAACAAGGCCTGTATAACATCATGATTTAAGGAGATAGGGAACCAGTTGGTGAGCTAGGAGTATCTAGCTTGAGAAACAAGTGTTTAGTGAGGAGTTTGGCCCTGGCTTTATATATAATAGGAAGCCATTGAAAGGTTTTAAGCAGGAGGGTGACATTAGGAAATTTCCCAGGCTGCTGCATGGGACTGGAAGGGAGGAGAGGGGAGCATAAGGACACTGAGGACATTACTGAAGTAGCCTCTCTGAGAGGCGCCAGGGACTTGGATATGGATTTACCATGAAGCTTCTACATCAGGGCTCTTTGTAGACATAGGCCCTTTCTCAGGCTGATGGAAGAGGCCTAGAAATGCATTGATAGGTTGATTTTGTGATTTTTGCAAAAATAAGAGCTTTACTGCTGTTAGGAGGACGGATACTTTTTCCTTCTCACTTTGTCTCTGCCGTGCTTCCCCTTTGGTAGGGTGATACTGGAGAGGCTCTGGCACTTTTAGGATGCTGTCAAGGGGCAGTTCAGTTGGGCGTATGTCATGTTAACCACAATTTGGAAATGCATTTGGGAAGTATTTCATTAATCAAATGGCAAGTCCTTCTTGGATAATTTTTACATTATTGGAGAATCTAAGAAATTCATTTTGAAAACAAATAAAATATGAGACCAAAAGATAGCAAAATTATGACAATATTCTGACATGCAGAAATGAATTGTGTAACCTCCAAAGTTTCAGATTTAATTAATTCATTATGAGGAACAGATAAATTTTCAGTAGAAATAAATTAATAGTTTCTGGAAAGTTCATCAAGAGAGGAGTGAACACATTGGGAAAAAATCTTTCAGTTTCTTGCTGTTTCATGAGATAAAATTGACATAAAATTTATAATACTTTTCTCAATGAAAATATCAATAACAAATTACTTAATGAGCGTTCCTGATTGTAAGAATACTTAAGCTTAGTATAAGCTTTTGAAGTATGCAATGGAAATGCTCTGGAATTTTGCAGTGTATCTACAAAATAAACTAGAAAGTGGTCTATTGATACGTTTGACAACAATCTCATGCACTTAAATAACACTGCAGTAATGTGTCATAAAGATGTAAGCATTTCAAGCCATCAGTAAAAGCCTTCAAATTGCAGAAGGAAAGACGGAGTTATCTATGGTCTCTACACTGTTTAACAGAAATTGCTATCATATAACAAGGTAAATTAAGATTATGCAGTTAAGGTACACAGGACAAAATGTAAAAGTATTTGAAAATGTCAGTGAATAAAAATATAACATTTTTTAAAACATTTTTCAATAAAATTTGTAGTGATGTTGATATTGAAAAAGTGTTTCATGTGTGGTCCTATTCTCCTGTAAAATATGTTTTATTGGAAACCTAATGTTTTCTTCACAGTTTAGCATGCCCTTTCTTGGATTGTGAATTATCAAATTATACAAGCTTCAGATCCTACAGAATCTGAATCTGCCTCCTGGACTCTGTGTAGATTGACAGGTTTCTATTGAATTTTGCAGGGTGGATTCATGCTTATTACCAAGCCAGAGAAATTTCTAAGAGGGGGAATAAGTGAAAATTAAGAAATGAAGTAAGTCCACTCCAGCTGTACAACTTGGAAATGACGAGCTAGTGTTTGAACCCAGTGCTGTGAGGCTCAGATGGCTCTGCTCAGTGGTCATATGAAGCTCCACTTTCTTTAGGATAGTTGTGAGGATTCAATCAGCAGATACCTAGAGGGAGCTTCGGGTGGTAGCTGGTATATTGTTGAATGTTCTTGCAAGTATTTCTGTTATAAACTTGATTCTAGGATTATTATTTACATACACGTGTTTGTTTGTTTTTACGTTAGGAGAATATTCTCTGTCAACTTCTCAGTCCCTCTGTTGGCATCAGTCCACTTTGCTGTTGGCTTCAAGTGTTTCAGGGATAAATGAATCTCTTCCTTGCTCTCTCCTTGTTCCTTGTTGGCTGGCCAGTTCGCAATGCTCTCACAGGGGCTCCTTGCACTTGAGGTCTTTGGCCTAAGGATATGTCAGGAGCAGGGCTTTTGGGTACAACCTGCATATGTTCAATGAAAATCCTAACAAGGATGCAGATAGGATGATCTCCTCTCTTCCTTGCTCTGCTCTTCATTTTCTTCCCCTCCCCTCCCCTCCTTTTCCTTCCCTTCCCTTCCTTCTACTCCCTTTCACTCCCTTCTCCTTCCTTCTCCCTTCCTTCCCTTCTTCTCCACCCTCCTCCTCTCCCCTTCTTTCCTACCTCCTCTCCCCCTTTTTTCTTTTTTCTCCATTCTTCCTTCCTTCCCTCTCTCCCTCCCTCCCTCCCTCTGTTCTGATAGTCTGTGTTTTCCCTAGGGCCAGCCTCAGTTATTCTCCTACACAGGCTTTTCCCATAGATGAGAACACAGCCAGCTAGACATATAGCTACAGCTGCTTTATTGTTTGAGATGATGGTCTCACTAACTTTTTGCATGGGCTAGCCTTGAACCACAATCTTCTTCTACCTCAGCCTCTTGAATGTCTGGAATTAGTGTGCACCATCATATTTGATTTTCCTTTTCTAAGAAATATGTACAGACCTTCTAGTAGTGCTAGCTGGAAATCTCTGTTCTGGTTTATGAAAGCCAGAGGTGTGGATCCTGATGCAAAATGGCTTCCCTTTGACAGTGACCATCTTGGTTGACAGATGACTGTTGTAGGCGAAGTTGAAAGTGACAGTAGGGGATTCTGGAGCTAACTTCTCTAGCTTTGCCTCACTTCCTCCACAGAAAATAGAAAATTTCTTTTCATTGCTTTTCATTTGATAAAATGTCTAGTGCTAGGTTAATGTTGTAATCTCTTAACAAATAGATTCTTGGCATGTCATTGAGAGTTTGGTTTGGTTTGAGAGTTCCTATAGCCATGTGCCTGGAAGGACAATTTTTAAACAATTAAGTCTTTACTCCATCTTATATTTTATTTGTTATCACTATTAAACCTTTGTTCTTGTTACCATCTGTGAATGTGTGTGTGTGTGTGTGTGTGTGTTGTAACCTGAGATGCCTATGCCTTATCTCTGTTAGTGAATGAGTTTCCTTATGTGACCAGCCCTGACAGTGTGAGTCTTCCACTACCACCAATGGGGTTGACAAATCCCATATCCAACCATCCTGATGCAATGGAAAGCAGAAATACTAATGACTACAAAGAAGGGCATTTATTTTCAAATATCTGGATAATTAACTTCTTTTACATCAGCAGTTCAAAAATTTTTTTGTATATATATTTTACTGTAAAGATAATGTACAGTTACATGAGTAAGGTAATGAATACATTTCCTATCAAGCATTGTTACCTCCTCCTTTGTTTTTCCCCTACCATCCCTTCCTCTTCACCTCCCCAACTCCTCCCTCCTGCCCCTAAGTTGTAAAGTTCGTTTTCAACATAGTGTTTTGTATATCTCATTGTTCCAATGGTTCAACTTGTATCCTTATTTCAGCATTTTTTTATTTCCCTTCCCCTCCCCAAATTAGAAAAAAATGTATATATAAGATGCAGGGCACCAGAATCAAATACAGTGAAAACAGGGGTTGTATCATGGGACAAGAACATACAAAAGAAACAAAAAACAATCTCACATGGTACATTATAAATACATTAAAAAACAGCAAGAAAGATAAAACCACTTGTGTCCCTATCTTGGGGTTCATTTCACTTAGCATCAGGCTATATGGGCATATGTATGTAGCTTTTGACCTCTGCTTGTCCTAGACTTATACTAGTTATTGCAAATAAGGGAAACCATGGGACCCGTGTTTCTTTGGGCCTGGCTTACTTCACTTAATATAATTTTTTCCAAGCCTTCCCATTTCCAAAATTCTTTTTTTTTGCTTTTTCTTTTTTAATAAGTTTTTTTTTATTGTGATAATACTGTACAGAGGGGTTACAGTTACAGGAGCAAGGTAATGAGTACATTTCCTATCAAGCATTGTTACCTCCTCCTTTGTTTCTCCCCTACCATCCCTGCCCTCCCATCTCCACAACTATACTCCCCCTCCCCATTCCCCCCCCCTTTACCAAAGTTATAAAGTTCGTTTTTCAACGTAGCATTTTGTACATCTCATTGTTGCAATAGGTCCACCTGTATCCCTAGTTAAACAATTTGTTCTTTTTTCCCTTCCCTTTCCCAAATTATACCAACATCAACTACAGTGAGAACAGGGGTTATACCATGGGGGAGGGACATACAAAGCAACAAAGCAGTCACCTTATAAATATGCTAGAAACAACAGCAAGAAAGAAAAAACCATACAATTCTTAAATTCATGAATTTACAACCCATAACAATGTGTAAAGACCTGTATACATCTCTCCTGCAGGGCTTCCTTTTTCCTTATGTCTTTTGGTCAATTAACAGAAAAATAAGCAAGGAACTCTTTCTTTCTTGCCTCCATTTCATAAAAATAGCAGGAGAGGGAGAAACGTTACACTTTCTGATAAGAAGAGAAGATGCATTGACTCTTTCTTCTCTTCTCCCTAAAGCTGAGAGAATTTTGAGCTGGAGCCCAGTGGTCTGAGGTGCAGTTTGGAAACGGCCAGGTGCCCATTAGCATGCCTAGCTGCCAGAACAATACTTAAAGGTATGTCAGTGTGGGGGCTCTCTGTGCATTCTTCTTTTATTAACAGATTGGGGGAGGGGGATGCCTCCTGAACGTGAATTCTTGAGATGGCTTTGAACTCCTATTTGCATTTCTGGGACTATGTCTATGCTGGTGGGCTTAGTGTCCATTGCTCCTCTTGAAGCAGGATCAGCATTATATGCATATGAGTAGTAGAAAGTGGCTTATAGTATATAATTTATGGGATACTCAGAAAGCTTGGATCTGAAAAAAAGTAAATTACATGGATAGTAATTCCACTTAATGTTAATTCCTTTTGTTTTCTGAGGGACACTTTGGTGCCTTTCTTCATTTTTCAGTTACATGATTTGTGCCATTTTAAGGGCTTTAAATATGGTTTATTTTAACACGTGCAAGGGTGTTTGTGTTGTTTCTGTCAACATATAGAAGTGATTGCCAGAGATGGAGTACTGGAGGAAGAGTATGTCATACCACACAGGGCCACAAGGGCAGCACCGGGGTCAGTAAGGCAGAAGGGATGCCACAGACATCTGGTCTGGAGGCTTTATGTAGTATTCATAGGAAGGAATGAGCAAGGTAGTGTACACTGGGCGGTTTTGTGACTAGGTACTGTTAATAATAACTTCAGTGGACTCAAACTATTCACTTTGCATTATTAGAGCCGTCTCTACTTCTCTGCTTCCTGCCCCTGTTTGATTAGGGCAAGGAATATTGTCTGGATTTTGAAAACTTGGGAAAGAAAATGGTTAGGGTGTAGGCTCTGGATTTACATATGAAAAATATGCTCCAGATGATCATTTGGTATTTTTAGGAATTAACTCGTCCTGGAGGTGCCAACCTATGAGTGAGGGCTCAGAAACCAGAACATCGAAAATACCCAAAACAGAAACTAGGACTCCAATGAATGATGGAGCTTGCACTCGACTCTTCTGCCCACACAGCTCTTTCCTGCAGAGTCATCACCAGCTGTTCACTGAGCAGAGCCATGCAGACACTAAGACCTCTCCATACTCACATGCCATTCAGTTCTACCTCTACAGTGTATCTGCCTTAAAACACTGTTTCTCATAGCCACGGATTCCATACCAGCCCAAACTCAACACTTAGAGTCTGAGCTTCAGATTCCCAGCTTGTCAGTAAGGGAGAGAAAATACAATAGAGAATAATAAAGAAGGCACAGTAAAGAATATGTTAAGCAGCCTTCCAAATCAATCAATGATACTAAATTCTATAAAAGTGTAAATACACTTCTGGTCTTAAATTCTTTTCCACTTGGGGCATAAAAAACTTGATATATCCTTATCTGAATTAGGGAAGGGAAGGGGAACAACAAAATGGTGAGACAAAGGACAAAGGGCAAACCAATGCAACAGTGATATTCATAAGACAATATGTTGAAAATGATCAGTACAACTTGGGGGGTTGAGGGGAGGGAAAGTGGGAGAAAAATGAGGGAAGGGGTAACAAGTTGGACAAAAAATATACTCACAATGTATGTAACTGTAACCTCTCTGCACATCACCTTGACAATAAAAGTAAATAAAAACTCAGATTCTAGAGCACTTTAAATTCTGGAGCTTCAAAGTGAGAAGTAGAAAAAAGATGACTGACAGCTTTATATAAAAGATATGAAGAAAAATCAGTGTTGAAATAAATGGCTTGTAGGTTTTAAACTCCAATGTAGCTGATGTCTTTTAAATTATAATTTCTTCAGTGTTTACTGTGTGCCAGGCTGTAACAATGTACTTTAAAAAAATCTTAATTTCTCATCACAGCAATTTTATAAAGTAGGTATTATGATAAGTGTTTTAAAATTTATTTACTTATCAAAATAATTCTACAAAGTAAAGATTATGCTGATATGAAAAAAGATAAGTTTATGAGAGGGCTTTATAAGATGACAAGTTTTAGTTTTGTACAGTCTATAAAAATTGGAGGGGGGGGAGTTCTGTAGTCCCAGGGTTGTATTTTCATTTCTCACTGCACCATTAGCCATGTGACCCCAACTATATTATCTAACCTCCTTGAAAGTTGTTTTCTTTATATGAATAATGGGGAAAAAACATTAGTGGCTCTTTGTAGAGTTATGACGATCACTAATTTAGATTAGATAATGGATGGGACTGATTGTAACACAGTGTCTGACACATATAAAATCCTCCAAAAATATTAACTATTGTTATTATTATTATCATTCCCACTTTTGTAGTACTTGGGAGCACTACACAGAAAAGGAAACTCTCCTTGGTCTCAGAGAACAAGATGTCCCCTTCAAAGAATGTTGTAAAATGATAGCAGAATTTTTCACATGTCTTTGCATAGACTAGTCCTGCACACTTCAGATGCAGTGTGCAATAACTATATTTTTATTAAAATAAAAGATGGAGTTGATCAAGTAACACATAGGATATATTTACAATATGGCCCACAATGTATTTTAAGATATACAATGAATGGACAAATAAGAGAGCTAGTGGACTGTCCTCATTTGCAATCACATTTCAAGAGAAAGATACATCTGAATTTTCTATTTTCTTTGAACTTTTATAGTATTGTTTTGGTGGTAGAGTTGGAAAGGTTCTGAATTTTTCTCTCTCCTCCCTCCAGCTGGCCCTCCCTCCTGTCGTTGTGCAGGTCATTCAGCATTGCCCTTCACAATCCATTTCCTAAGTGTTTGTCCAAACTTGTTTAATAGGAACTCAAGTGATGTGGCTCCTATCCCTCCTTTGGAGCAACTCCACAGCTCATTAACTCATTGGGTCAGCAAAGATTATCTGACAGTGTGCCTTCATTTTCTCTTTCATAACACCGTCCTGTGACTCTTAGTTCACCCACCCCTTTTGTATTGTCCAGAGTAATTCCTTCCTTCCCTTGATGTTTGCACCCTTCAGGTATGAACAGACTGTTATCATGACCCCTCCCTTACCTTAATCGTCCCTTATTCAGAATCATGTATTTAATTCTTTTCATCTTTCCTCCTAAGTCCATACCCTTAGGCCTGTAAACCATTTGGTTACTCTTCTTTGAGCCCTTTCCAATTTGTCTGCCTCTTTCTGGATCTATGCCTCACAGTAATGACTGCATGGCTACAAATTTATTCTCTACTGCGATCCCTGGAGTCAGTGAGCTGCTGGCTTGGACAAATGACGCTATGTCAAGCCAGTCTCAAAATGAGATGGTGCATTTCAAGTGTTTTTCCTTCTTTATATTTGCCTATGTACATGTCTAAATGCTTCAACTAGATTCATACTCCTTAGAAGAAGAAAGAAGAGAACATGTACAATTTACTTTTTTTTTTTTAAATGGGTATGGGCCTTAAACCTTGACTGAGTTTTAGAATCACCTGGTGATCTTTAGCAGTGTTGACATCTGGCTCCCATTCCCAGACATTCTGAGGAAACTGATATGAGATAGGATTTAGGCATCTGTATTAAAAAAAAAACTCTCCAAGTGATACAGCTAAGTGCAGGAATCACTCTTTAAAATAATCATGGCATAGTAAAGTACTGTCAGATGAATTAAAAATGAATTCTCTGTTGCTTATTTTTGCTTTAACTTATCTTTGCTTTTAACTATCTCAAAGCAGGAACTGCTTCCTGCTATTCATGTCTATTTATGTTGATAATTCAATCTTTTCCAAGTGGTTATTCCTTGAGGGTTTTTATGGTGACAACTTCTGAAAGCCTTAGAGGACTTTTATCACTTGACTGGCCTGTTTTCTGACAGTCTGTCTTCTTTGACTTGTTTAATAGATTAAGTGTCCCATACTAAATCCCTCCATGTGCTTGTGAGTGAAATGTCAGAATCCCCTCCCCCCTTTCTCATTTATGCATTTGTCTAGCACTTATCAATGAAGTCCTACTTTATTTAAATGGATACAAAACTTTGCAATTATTTTCCTGGGGAAATTTTAATTTGAGAGTAGCCTGTCTCTCCAGATGAAATTAAGTAATTCATATTAGGTAAAATTTCAAGGGATAGCTTAGCATATTCATAAATATTATGCCAACTCAGTGATAGATCCATTTATTTTTAAAAAGTGAAAGAATACTTTAAAATTTTTCTTTTTGGATGACTTACCCAAAACTGAAGCTGAAACAAGACATCAGAAGGCTGTCCTGTAGATCTTTGCCTACTGTTTCATACAGTTGACCGATTTAACAATGCACCATCACAAAATATGCCAAATTGGCATATTGATTACTGCAAACTGAAATCACTTGAGAAAGAGGCATATGACCCATGTTTTCAAATAAGCTGTAAGCCATAAAGATTCTTTTTAGAAGGATATCCTTCCTAAAGCTGGAAAATAGTCTTGATCATTAGAGACTGCTAAACACCACTGAAGAGAACTTGAATAAACAGATTCTTCAAGTAACATTTAGCGTCCACTAGTTAGTAAAAACTCCAGCTCAGTTATCTTTGAATTTAAATCCTTAGAGCTTACTACTCTAGTCAAGATATCCATTTGTCCTGCTAGTTCTTCATTCATTTCATGTTCTTTTTCTAAAAAAGTATAAAAGCATTGTGCTTTGGTCATTTCTTTGAACTTCACTCTCTGATGAAGATCCCCATGCACACATAAAATTAATAATTTTTATGCTTTTCTTTTGTTAATTAGTTCTTACACTGAGTCTCTAAATCCAAAAGCCCATTTGAGAACTAAGTAGTAAAAGAAGGAAAATTAAGAATTAATAGTTACCACAAAGGAGTGAATATTACATTGAAAACAGTAAAGGTGAAAGGGATTTGAAACTGCACTTGCTAGAATTTCAGCTATGATAAAAGAATGAGGTGTATACCTCTTTACCTACACCCTTCATATAATCTATGTTTAACACAATCAAAATGTAGACAACCAAAATGTGTTTCCTACAAGACTGCATCAAGTCATCATTCTTATCCTGGGCGGCTTTCCTTTAGTGATAATTAAGATGCTTAGAGACAGGTCTCTGGCAGGTGGGACAAGGAGCAGCAGAGAGCAGGCAGCTTGTCAGAACAAGCCATTGACCCTGTAACTACAACATTCTTGTCTTTAACACTGCAGAAATTCTTTACTTGAGGCTTGCTCAAGACTGATAGGCCTGCAGGTAGTTCTCATTCATTACTTTCTTTATCTTCTACAGTTCCTTTTGCCAAACACTGACAGCTTGGAAAAGTCAAAGACAATAGTATACTTATCAATTTTTTCAGCCAGTCATGGTAATATGTTTGAGGTCAAAGAAAACTCTGGGTTTTCATTAACCCCAGTAATGAGCAGAAAGAAAAGAAGCAAATCCAAAGAGATACTGTCTCTGCAGCTGTAGCACTAGACAAAATAGAGTTAGGGCTCCAAGCTACCAGTTGTCCTATTACCTTCAATTTATAAAAGAAGAAAAATAAAGTATGTGGGAGTGACATGTTTATTAAAATCAACAAAGCTAAATTAAGTACTTGTAGTTAAACTTCTGTTTTCTTAACAGTTCTATTAGTCAAGGTATTTATCTGCATTATTTTAATCAAGCTACAAAAGATTCTTGAAGCAATATATATCTCTAGATAGAACGATACAGAATGATTGTTGAACTCTGCCATTCTTATGGTAAAAAGTAGACAATGACATGATGCTTGCAGAGGAAATGTATGGAAACTTTTCAGTCAGAGGTGTTTAATTAATATCAAATTAAGCAACCATCAGGTACAAGATCTTCTAAAGTATTTGTGTTCAAAAAGCATTAGAGCTGGACACTGGTGGCTCACACCTGTACTCCTAGCTACTTAGAAGGCTGAGATCTGAAGATCACAGTTCACAGGCAGCCCAGGCATGAAAGTCCATGAGACTCTTATCTCCAATTAACCACCAGAAAACTGGAAGTTGACACTGTGGCTCAAGAGGGAGAGCACTCATGTTAAACTGAAGAGCTGAAGGACAGTTCTGGACCCAGAGTTCAAGCCCTGTGACAGACCAAAAAAGAAAAATTAGAAAAGCTGGGTGCTGCTGGTGGCTCATGCCTATAATCCTAGCTCCTCAGGAGGCTAAGATCTGAGGATTGCAGGTTGAAGCCAGTCCAGGCAGAAAAGTCCCTGTGAAACTCTTATCTCCAGTTAACCACACCAGAAAAATCAGAAGTAGAGCTGTGGTTCAAAGTAGTAGAGTGTTAGCCTTGAGCAAAAGAGCTCAGGGACAGCACCTTAGTTCGAGCCCCACAGCCCACAAGAAAAAAACGGGGTAGATAGCAAAAGCTTAAATGTTATTAGCTGAGATATGGTGGGTAAGTGTGGATTATTTGCAAAGAACTCTGACTTGCATTCATCTAGGAAGCCATCCTGACAAAAGCAAGGAGATTTTGTTAAACATTTAGTATTAGCTAAGTAAAAGAAAAGAATTGCATTGTTATTATTGGTGGTGTTATCATTATTAACTTTAAATAGTGGTACAAAGGAATTGCCGTTTAACAAAGCAGTTTCTGAATAAAATGTATCTTGATCAGTGTCACCCCATTCAATATTCTGATGCTTCCCTCCCCTATCTACTCTTAATTTTGTAGGCTATCCATTGGATTCTTGACTGAATTCTTCTACATCATTTAAAGAGTGGTGCAGAGAATGAATGTCCAGGGAAGTGTCTATGCCTAACCTAAAGCCCATTGAGTAGGATCTCAGGGAGTGGGATGGGGAGGGCTAGAGAGTAGCATTCTACATGAGATTCCTGATTCTTGTACATACCAGAATTAATCTGTTTGCCAAACACAGAATGGGATGAGTCAGATGTCCAACTTCTATGCTCATTTTGATTTGTAATTATATAGTGAAACAAAATGTAAATTGTAAGTGTGTGTATGTGTGTGTGTGTGTGTGTGTTGGAGTTTAATTCGCTTGCTAGGCAGATGCTCTACCATTTGAACCATGGCCCTCGTACTTTTTTATTTGATTATCTTGAAGAAAGGGTCTAACCTTTTTGCTTGAGATCAGGCTCACACTGTGATTTTCCTACCCAACTACTCTTGTGGCAGGATCATAGGTACACCACCAGGCTCCACTATTTTTTTTTAATTTAAATTTTGGTGGTGTTTGTTTTGTTTTACTGACATAGGGTCTTGATAAATATTTGCTCACTCTGGCATTGAACTGAGACCTTTTCTATCTCTGCCTCCTGAGTAGCAGGTTTACAAGTGTGAGCCACTGCAGCAGCCTTTAATTATAACGTTTTATTCTTATGTAAGCTAATAATTCAGCTCCATTGTCAGTCTTTTTTAGTTGATTTTTTCCATTTAGTGTTTCACAGATAAGATTCTTAAAAAATTTCAGATATGAGCAATATCTTGATTAATTGGACCTAGGTGAACTTCGTTTTTTTTTCTTCTTGCGGTCCAGTTCCTGGAGTTGCCAGAACAAGAAAGTAGCATTTTCTGAACAATATGTGTGTCATATGTTATGCCCAAATACAAAGAATGCAGGCAAAATTACAGGATGTTATTTATTCTCATTTTGGAGACAAAAAAAAGTTTTAAGCAATTCAAATGGATTCACTCTAAGAGGCCATACATTCATTTCAACTATTCTGACATTGATTAAAACAGTTCTGGAATTTCAGTTTTGGAACTGTTTGCAAGGACTAAAATTGTATTTATTTAATTATTCTCCAGGGAGGCTAATCTTCCTAATTTTAAAGTGACTTTTATTTAGGGGAATAACCTGATGATGTAGCCATCTATTTGGACACTTTTTTAAGTGGACAAACTTAAATTGCAACTCCAAAATAATGACACTAATTTTCTTTTGTGGTTTCCAAACAGGCTCCAAGTGTTATTTCAAAGGCAAAATTCTACTAGATTTTGAGCACAGACAATAACAGTATAACTGAGGAGTTTGCTGTGTTACAAATTAAATAATTTTGGTCTAATAGCGGAAGAACTTATTTAAGTAGTAGTTCTAAGGACTTGCCTTTGAAGCCATGAGCAACTCCCTGTCTCAAAGGTTCATTTTCTTCATCTTTAAAAATGAAGATGAATAGTCCAGCAGATAATTCAATCTGCAGGGCCATATTTTTAAAAAGTGAAAATTAAAACAACTTACCCATAACATTATAGAAAGAAATAAGACACTATGGGAGAATGTGTCTTATGAAATCTAAGTACAGGTATATTGTTACTGATAAGTATACCTATTTTGTTTTGAAGCATAACTCCATTTGCATGAAATTTTATTTTATTTTTTTAATTAAATTAATTAATTTATTTTTTTGTTGGTTGTGGGGCTTGAACTCTGGGCCTGGGTACTGTCCTTAAGATCTTCAGCTCAAGGCTAGTGCTCTACCACCTGAGCCACAGTGCCACTTCTGGTTGTATGGTAGTTAATTGGAGATGAAAATCTCATGGACTTTCCTGCTTGGGCTGGCTTTGATCTATGATCCTCAGAACGCAGCCTTCTGAGAAGCTAGGATTACAAGAATGAACAACCGGCACCCTGCTAAATCTTTTTTTTTTAATTTATGTAATCCTTTATTATCTTTCAGTAGCTGCACAAAGATTCAATTCAACATGTCAGTTCATGAGTATAAAAAATCTTGATCACCATCATCCTTTCCTCATTCTCCCCTTATTTCTCCCAACCTCATGCATCTCTCAGGTTTCTTAGTTTTCATGTCCACATATGTACATTAAATATAATGATTACATTTGCTCACCCTTCATTCTCCATTTGGTTCTTTTTTTTATTATTTTAAAGGGATTTACCTTTTGGTGGTCACTATTCAGATACTTATCACTAATTATGTCTTTTGAAAAAAAAATACTTATAGAAGATTTCACCAGTTTTCCTAGAAGACATTGAAAAGTAGCAAAATTATATCTCAAAATTCAAAACATTTACCTTCCTGATATATTTTTGTATAAGAAAATTGAAGTTGGGCTGGGAAGGTGGCTCAGTGGTAGAGCGCTTGCCTTGCATGCATGAGGCCCTGGGTTCGATTCCTCATCACCACATAAGCAAAAAAGAAAAAGGCCGGAAGTGGTGCTGTGGCTCAAGTGGTAGAGTGCTAGCCTTGAGCTGAAGAGCTGAGGGACAGCATCCAGGCCCAGAGTTCAGGCCCCAAGACTGGACCCAAAGAAAAAAGAAAGAGAAAAAAAAAGAAAATTGAAGTTATTGATTTGATACTTAAAATTTCAGGAACCCAGTGTTACTAAGAATTGGTAACTTTTTTATATGATAAATACAGGTGCTTTTTAGAAAAATGTAACTAATGTTTTATTGCAATTTCAAATTCCAAAAATAATTTTTAAGACTAAATTTTAATTATGTTAACTTTCATTAATTAACATGAGTTAACAATTTGCTCTGTGAGTAAAAATGGAACCATTGCATTGTTATCTATCATAATCTATTAAAAATATTTAAGGGGTTTGGATCCAGTGGCTCATGTCTGTAATCCTAGGTCTGTGAGAATCTTATCTCCAATTTACCACCAGAAAACCTGAAGTGACTCTGTAGCTCAAAGTGTTAGAACACTAGCCTCAAGCATAAGAGCTCAGGGACAATGACCAGGCCCGAGTTTAAGCCCCACAATTGACCAAATAAAAGAAAAGAAAAGAAAAAGAAAAAAAATAAGACATTTCGTTTTTTTCCCCCACTTATTTATTAGCTTCACTTTAGTGGAGAAAAATCAGAATGTGATGATTTAATGTAGATTTTATTTCTTGTTCCCTTCTCCAACCCATCAAATTGTCAAATCCATCGAGTCAGAAGAAAAGTTTGTTATTTGTCCACATAAAAGGCTTGGCCTTGAATAATTTTGAAGACTTTTTTGTGATAATGAAAATAAAATTGCTTAACACTAATGCTGAAAGCTCCAGTTCAGTGCCTTAATGCTTTCCCTCATTTCGTCTCCATTTTATAGATCTGGTTAGGCTCACTCTTTTGGTTAAGTGATGAAGAAAGTTGGGTAATCTCTTAGCCCTTGCATTTTATTTTTATTTATTTATTTTTGTCCATCGTGAGGACTGAACTCTGGGCTTGGGCACTGTCCTTTAGCTCTTGAGCTCAAATCAAGTGCTCTACCACTTGAGCCACAGCACCACTTCTAGTTTTCTTGTGGTTTATTGGAGATCAGAGTCTCAAGGACTTTCCTGCCAGGCTGGCTTCAAACTGTGATCCTCAGATCTCAGCTTCTTGAGTAGCTGGGATTACAGGCCTGAGCCACCGGTGCCAGGCTGCTCCTGCATTTTGATGCCATGGCCCCAGCCCTACACACTTGATTAAGGTAAGGACAGAAGCCACAGGATAGATGTGGGAGAGTAGGGACAATATCATGGAAAAAACCCCATAGAACACATTTTAAATGCAAACACACACACACACACACACGCACACACACACACGCATGCATACACACACATGGACACACACGTACACACACACACACATGCACGCGCGCGCACACACACATGCACGCGCGCGCGCGCACACACACACACACACACCTTGTGAAGATTCTTTTTACATCTTTTTTTTTTTCTTCAGTTTTGGCCACAGAGTGAAGACTGAAAATCATTAAGAATTCCTTCTCTGCATTTTATAGAGGCAGAAAAATTGTCTCTATCTCAAGTCAACATGAAGGGTATCCAAAAAATTACCACTTATCTTTAAAAGGAAGAAAACAATCCTTTTCACCAGACATTTAAAGAGATGCATTTTCTTTTATCTAATCTAAAACCAAGAGCAAGACAATGGAATGTATTAGAAATTAGTTTGAGAAAATACTTAAAAAATAAATAAGCAGGTTTAAGAAAAAAAAGAGGGCTGCTATATTAATCTTTAAGACTTAAATTTTCAAAATACACTTTTGGTTATTTTGCAGATAGAAATTGGCTAAGCTCTTGATAATCCCATTATGTTGTATTTCTGTAAGTGATTTTTTTTTAGAGGAAAAGCCATACACTTGGACTGAAGATATCAAAACCTGCAGAAGCATACATAGTATTTGCATATGATGTACATACATGTTCTCTGCTTCAGTGTTTTTAGCTTCTGCCCCTGAATCTTTGGCTCAACTACTTCAGCTATACAGTGGAGGTTCAGGGAAGCTCATGCTAGCCTGTGTAGTCACTGGAGCTCTAGAAAACTTGTATGTCCCAGACTAGGGTGTCTTGGAGTTTCTATGTCTGTGTCTATTTATGACAGAGCAGTGCCCTAATGGGAACAGGTACTATTTTATGAATTGTTGGCTGCAGATGCCTGTGTATTTCATGTGAAACCACAATGTGAAGTGCATTTCTTCCTGTGAATGAAAGGCAAGTGAGTTTGAGGACAACTGAGTCAAGAGGACAGAGCGGCCAGTGGCTCTTATTTCAGATGGCCGGGTAGAGAAATACCACTGGAGCAAACACCTCAGTGAAATGCGAAAGATGAGTATCTCAGAGCTCATGCCTTAGAAGCATGTTTGGCAAGCCTGAAAGTTGGCAAGAAGGCTGAGTTGAATGAGCAAACACTAGTCAGGGAACGTTGGGGATTAGAGCATGCAAGTCTCTAAGAAGATAAACCTGTTGGAGTGAAGCCTCTATCAACAACAGCCATCTTTTTAAAAAAAATTATATGCTGGTTCTGATGGTTGACTTCAGGGCCTGGACATTTGTCCTTTAGCCTTTTCACTCAAGGCTAGTGCTCTACCACTTAAGCCATAGCTTCACTTCTGACTTTTTTGTGCTTAATTGGAGATAAGAGTCTCAGTGATTTTCTTGTTTGGTTGGCTTCAAATCATGATCCTCAGAATTCAGCCTCCTGAGTAGCTAAGATGACAGGCATACAACTAGCACCTGGCAGGAAGCATCATTAATTTTAATGAAACTGAGAGATAATTTCATAGAAGGTGTTCAAAAGATTAATTCTTTTTTTCTGTTTTTTTTTAAATTGTGAAAATACTGTACAGAGGGGTTACAATTACATGTACAAGGTAATGTGTACATTTCTTATCAAGCATAGTTGCCTCCTCCTTTGTTTCCCCTTCCTATCCCTTCCCATCTCCCACCCCCTTCTGCATGGCGAAGGACATAGCTAGCAAGATGAATAGAAAGCCCACGGATTGGGAGAAGATCTTCACTAGCCATTCAACGGACAAGGGTCTCATATCTAAAATATACTTGGAACTCAAAAAATTAAACCCCCCAACAACAAATCCTCAAAGAAACAACTGCCCAATAAATAAGTGGGCTAAAGACTTAAATAGAAACTTCTCTGAAGAGGAAAGAAGGATGGCCAATAGACATATGAAGAAATGCTCAGCCTCTCTAGCCACAAAAGAAATGCAAATCAAAACCACATTGAGATACCACCTCACCCCAGTTAGAATGGCTATAATCAAGAACTCTAATAACAACAGATGCTGGAGGGGATGTGGACAGAAGGGAACCTTACTGCATTGTTGGTGGGAGTGTAAACTTGTTCAACCACTTTGGAAAGTAGTTATTATTGAGGTTCCTCAAAAGATTCCACATAGAGCTCCCCTATGGCCAGCAATCCCATTTTTGGGCATTTACCCAAATGGTAACAAACAAGACCACACTAAAGCTAACAACACAACTATGTTTATTGCAGCCTTATTTACCATAGCTAAGATATGGAACCAACCCAGATGCCCATCAGTAGATGAATGGATCAAGAAAATGTGGTATATATACACATTGGAATTCTATGCCTCCATCAGAAAGAATGACATTGCCCCATTTGTTAGGAAATGGAAAGACTTGGAAAAAATTATATTTAGTGAAGTAAGCCAGGCCCAAAGAAACATAGGTCTCATGGTTTCCCTTATTTGCAATAACTAGTATATGTCCGAGACAAGCAGAAAAGGTCAGATAAGTTGATGTTAGGTGAAATGAACCCCAAGATAAGTATTCAAATGTCTTTCTTTCTTGTGATTGTTTTGATCTTCTCATCCAAAGGGTCATTTTACTTATTTATTGCTGGCTAATGAAAAGTTTTTGAGAAAGGAATGTCTGGTAGATGTTAATACTGTCCTTAGTATTATTTAAATTTTCTATTATTATTATTTTTGTTGCTATTGTTATTGGTTGTGAGGCCTGAATCTAAGGCCTGGGCGCTGTCCCTCAGCTCTTCAGCTCAAGGCTAGCACTCTACCACTTGAGCCACAGTGCCACTTCCGGTTTTTTCTGCTTATGTGGTTCTGAGGAATTGAACCCAGGGCCTCATGCACTCTACCACTGAGCCACCTTCCAAGCTCTATTATTATGATTATTACTACTACTACTACTACTACTGCCAGTACCTAGGTTTGAACTTACAGCTTCACCCTTGTTCAGCTTGCTTTCTTATCCGACTGGTGCTCTATGACTTGAGTCATGCGTCTAGTCTGGCTTTTGACTGGAGTCTGTTGGATTTTTCTATCTAGGATAACTTCAAATCTCAGTCCTCCAGCTTTTAGCCTTCTGAGTAGCTAGGATTATAGGTGTGAGCCACAGGCACTGCTCCAAACAGTGTTTCCATTCTTCAAGAGGATATGTGCTTAAGACTTTGTAACACTTTGCGACAGCCTCCTACATAAAGAGTTGTTTGGGAACAGATGACACATTGTCCCAGATAACCATAATCTTGCTCAAAAAGAAGAGATTGATTCCATACTACCAATTTTACCAGCATCCAAGGATAATCGACACAAAGATTTGGGAAGTTGAACAGGAAGGAAAGAACCCAGACTAGAATAAGGAGAGAAGGGATACATTTCAGGTCAGAGTCTTTCTCAGCCAGTTGTTTATTGCTTCTTTTTTTTCTTTCTTAACTATCCTGGTCTTCCATCTCTTCACCTGGAAAGCTCTGATGAATATAATACTTATATGAAAGGCTGAGTAAATGAGATGATGGTTGTGACGAGTACTTGTAGCTTGCAAACTAGAAAAAAAATCCATACTATTCAGGGACAAGAAAAAGCCAAAAGGAAGTTAAAGTTATTTCTATTACTTTACATTGCCAGAATGCAATGATTTTGGAGATAAATGATTTAAAAAAAACCCAACAGCATTGCTTGAATGAGTTGTGAGTTCTGGGGTGGCTTGGAAAATGATACCCTTGTTTAGAAGTCTTTTTTTCTTCTTCAGAAGAAAATGGCCCAGATTGGAAGGAAATAGAACTCAAATTTGGTGACCTCTAAAACTGCTTCTATCCTTAAATGCTATACTTTGACATGTAGCTTTTTAAAGGTAGATCACAGCAAGGCCTCTGGAATTTAGTGCAATCTCGACATTCCAAATAGGTCACAACAGAATACTAGAGGTGCTCAGGGGCTGTCAGGAAGGCAAAACATTCACTTGGTGTGAATCATACCCATATCTATGATTATAACATGGTTATGCAGAAATATAACTAAATAGGATTTCAGTTTTTCAGTTGAAGAAGGTTTTTTTGTTGTTAATAGCAGGGACCTTTACAGTACAATAGATATTCCGATGCTAGTCAAATGTTTAATATCCTGGTCATACAGTAAGATTACAATTCCTAATCCAGGTGTGGCAATGCATGCTTATAATCTCAGCTACTTCAGAGGCAGAGGTGAGAAAATCCTGGTTCAAAGCTGGCCCTGGGCAAAAGTGCAAGACTCAATATGAAGAAAACAATAACTGAAAAACAAGACAAAATAAAAATCTAAATCCCTGGGTCTGAGGACACAGCTGAAATGGTAGGGTACTTGGATAGCAAGTGGAAGGCCCTGCACATAATCTTCAATACTGAAAAAAATTACATTTCCTGTTGCCTTTACGTTTGTCCATGTGACTTAGTCTGGCCAATAATGTATGAGCAAAAAAGACCCATGTTTCCTCCTGGCTGCAGCATTTAAATTTCCACTTTGAAGAAATGAAAGGTGATTGACAACACTGTTCATCGGCTGCTCCCCTCAGTGGCAATGCACACTTAATGTTGGAGGAACACTATTTTTCTAGAACCCCCTGGGGTTTGGAGAGATGATACAAAGACAGTTAGGGTTTGGTCTGAGCTCTCCCGTACCTCACTTGGCTTTTCCTATCTTCAATTTTCTAATCTGTGTTACCATCTTATTGGGAAATTATAATGGTGCTGAATTGATAGGTTGGTTATGAAAATTAAATAAAGCAATATAAACAAGGTTAGTTATGACAAGCCAGGCATAGGGTAAGCATTAATAACTATTTCTTTGTGTTAATGTTTTATTAGAATCCTTGGATCTTAGAATGCATGTGACCTTAGCCTGCTCTGTTTTTCACCACTGACAAAGGATAGCAGTTAGTAAGCTGACCACATGATTCTGAAATAGTCTGATCAGCTACCAGCTTCCCATAGATTCTCAATGGAGTTCACCTCAAATCAAATGTTGAACATCACTTCTGTAATTCTAAGTGCCTTTGTTTAAATCCAGACACTTTCTTGCTATCCTTTTGAACTACTCATTGGAAAAGGGAAAAGGTAGCCTATTGCAGACTGCCATCGGGTGCTGGCTGTGATATCTATCTCTTTTTCGAGCGTCATGTGTTCCTTAGAGAGCAGCCGTGTGGCTGCTGCTACTGGGTGGTGTGTCCTCCTGAGCATCCCAGCCTGGGTAATGAGGCAGGCAGGCTCATAACATACTGGACAACTGGGCAAACAGTGTCTGTAATAAACGAAAAGCCGAGATGGAGACACTTAATGGAACGTGGTCATTGGAGGAGCAGACAACACTAGGGATCTCCTAGAACAGGTTGCATAACTGGCTTATTTCTAGACTGGTATAACACCCAAGTTGTAAAGATGGAGTCCTCAGTGGTGATGGAGAAACGTCAGGTGCAGGTAGGACCTAACAGTGGCCCACCACTTCTATGAAAGAGCTGGAAGGAAAGATGGCACAGTAGACCAGATAATAACTATGACTGGCAGTCTCCAAGATGAAGAGAAGGGGAGCAGACATGTGGACTGGGCCTTATTGGGTTTGGAGAAAGTTGGAATGGCCATCAGAGTTGCTAGATGAAGGATACATATACAAAAGAGTTACCAGATGGAGGCAGTCACCCAACAGAGCTCTCTTAATTAGGTTTACCATCTCTTTACCCATCAAATATTTACTAAGCATGAATTTGATGCTGAGCATGTGTTAGTTACTCTGGATACTAAGAGGGAAACAAGTGATGACCATAAAGAGGCTTTTACTCTTCTGGGTGAATTAGAATGAAACATTCGTGCCATTTTGTTTGAGAGAACAGATAGCAAGATTGAGTAGTTCTGTTTTCTATCTAATGCAGATAACTTGACCTGATTTTTGACCCCAGATTAAGAGTGCTTACCTTACCCCCACCCATGCTTTACGGTAGCTTCTAAAGCTCATATTTTCATAAGCATTTTCTTGGTAGCATTTGATATTTCTTACTTTATTTTAAATAAGTCTAGCCACTCTTCTAGACTAGTTTTACTTATGGACTCCTAATACTTTTTTTTAAAAAAAATTGAGGCATGGTTATGCTATGCAGTTCAGACTGTGCACAAGCATGTAATCTGCACTCTGCATTTTTTTATTGTGAAAATACCATACAGAGGGGTTACAATTACATGGGCAAGGTAATGAGTACATTTCTTATCAAGCATTGTTTCTTTCTCTTTTGTTTCCCCTTCCCATCCCTTCCCATCTCCCCCCTCCTCCCCGCACCAAAGTTGTAAAGTTCATTTTTTGACATAACGTCTTGTACCTCAAATAGGGATACAGGTGGACCTATTACTCTTAGTTTTGAATGTTGAAATTATAGGTGGGTGCCACCTTGTCCAGCAATACTGTCTTGCCCTCCTCTGTCCCATTCTTTTTACAGTACTGGGGTTTGAACTCAGGTTTAAACGTGCTAGGCAGATGCTCTACCACTTGAGCTATATCGCTCCTTTGTGTGTGTGTGTGTGTATATGAGTGTGTGTGTGCGTGTGTGTGTGAGTTGTGGGTCTTGAACTCTGGGCCTGGGGATTGTCCCTGTTCTCTTTGGCTCAAGGCTAGTGTTCTACCACATGAGCCACAGCACCACTTCTGGTTTTCTGGTGGTTAATTGGAGATAAGAGTCTCACAGATGTTCCTACCAGGGCTGGCTTTGAACCACAATCATCAGATCTCAGCCCCCTGCATAGTTAGGATTACAGGCATGAGCCACCAGCTCCTGGCAGTCCCTCCTTTTTATGTTCTTTTTCAGATAGGGTTTTGTGGTTTTTGCCTGGGCTATCTTCAGACTGTGATCTTCCTACCACTATGTACCTAGTAGCTTGGATTACGAATGTATGTCACCACACATGGCTTGGCTTGTTCTTTGAAATAAGTTCTAGCTACATTTTTGGCCCAAGTTGACCTTGAATCACAGTCTTCCCTGTGTCTACCCCCTGAGTATCTAAGATGACTGACATTAGACATTGCACTCCGCCTAACATTCTTCTTTAAATGTCTCTACCTTCATGTCCATTAAAAAATGTAAGTAGTCATATTGACAAACCATTGTCATTTAACAATCTCACATTCATGCCTTTAGACTCTCTTGGTGAACATAAACTCATCCCCAGGCTTTTCTCTGGCATTTTGAGAAGGTCTACATTGATTATTATTCATATTTAAACTTTCAATAAAAGATGTTCAATTATTGTTTCTTACATTTCCAGTTTCATTCCTCTGGTGTCTTACGCAGGATGTTGCTAAACAAGAACTTGAGCTCTAAGAATCTCACTCTACTTTGTTTCATGTCTTGAATTAAGAAGGCACTGCACCTATCACTCATCCCAGTTTCTGGTCATACAAATATGCAAGTGTCCATTTCTCTAACTAGCTGGAGGATAGTGTTCAAGAAATACACACATATAATGCAAAGAACTGCATATGTTCATGGCAAGACCTATTATTGCCCAAGTAAACAGACACAACTGAAAAAATTGGTAATAAATTCTTATGATTGCCTCCTTAATATTTGAATCAGTTTTCTACACAAGCATTCAGAAGGCTCTGATGAATGTGCTTTATGAGATGGATATTTCCCACATTTTTTTTTCAAACCTGCCTCATCTCTGAACTTCTGTGCACAGAAAAAGGATCTGTGTTTTCTCTTTGTCTCTCTGGGTCTGGTGTTTGATTTCTAGCTTCTTTTCATGTTTCTACCAACCTTTTTATTAAAAAAATAAGTTTTTTTATTGTGAAAATACTGTACAAAGGGGTTACAATCACATGAGCAAGGTACATTTCTTATCAAGCATTGTTGCCTCCTCCTTTGTTTTTCCCCTACCATCCCTTCCCTCCCATCTTTACAACTACATTCCCCCCACCCCACACCCACCTAAATTGTGAAGTTCGTTTTTCAACATAACATCTTGTACATCACATTGTTGCAATGGGTCCACCTGTATCCCTATTTAAAATAAATTTATTTTTTCCCTTCCGCTCCCCAAATTATACCAACATCAAATACAGTAAAAACAGGGGTTATACCGTGGGGGAGGGACATACAAAGCAACAAAGAAATAACATGGTACCTTATAAATATGTTAGAAACAATAGCAAATAAGAAAAAAACCACTTGTGTCCAACCTTTATATGCATGCCTCCAGATTGGAGTTTTAACTCCCTTGTCTTTGCGGTTTATGCAAGTCAGGTCTCTATCCTTGTGCAACTACATAACCCTTTGACAAAAGCTCTGAGATTTCTCCAGACATGGAAGTCACAGCAGGTCCAGGAAAAAATCCACTGAAATCCTGTGGACCCTTGGTTTAGAAATAACTTCAAACTTTTCAAGGATCAATTTTTATATGTTGTGTGTGTGTGTGTGTGTGTGTGTGTGTGTGTGTGTGTGTGTGTTTGACTTTCTCAAAGAGGGTTTCTATTTCTGAGGGGGGTAAAACATTTCTTCACAAAAAGCTCAAAAGACTGGGACATCAAATAACTCTTACAAAACAACATTTTGATGAGTTAAGTGTAAATGAATCAGAAACATATGGATTGAATTTCCCTTAAAATACACATGGGTTTAAAAATTAAGGGGAAAAGTGCTTGGCAAAATACTCTTTGGGTTTGGCCAAGTCTGATTCCTTTGAAAACTAGTTCAAGACATGATGCCAGTCTTGAAATGCTTCTGGGTTCACACATCTCTGGTTCAAAGTGCTCTGGTTTTCAGAATCCTCTGTGTTCTCCCTTTGTACACTGTTGTCAGGGCTGTGTTCTCTCAATAGTTCTAATCAGAGTGACATCTAAGAACAGAAAGTACATGTGAAACATCCCCTCCTATTTAGGAACAGCCAGTGACCACAGATCTTCAGTGGAGAGAAAGGGAGGGCACGAACATTGGCTACATACATTATGATGATCTTACTCCCCAGTCTGTCATTGAATATCTATTATATACCAGGCACCTCGATCACAAAAGTAAATCCAGTTTATTCTCCCTACTCAGAATGCCCCTAATCTGTGGGTAAAGCAGACAGATATACAGCCACAATAGAAGGCAAAGAGAAAGATTGAAAAAGCTGAATGTCGTATGGGCTAGAGTCCTGGTGGGCCATCGAATTCACTCCAGATGGCTCATCTAGTTTGTGTTCTTTCTCAGTGGCGCTTTTATAGTCGCTTTCTATTTCCCATGCCCCTGAATATGCATGCTTACAGAGAAGCCGATATAGCGAAGGAGAAAATTTAAAGCAGAACTATTGCACTGTGGGTAATAAAGGAAGACCAGTAGGGCTGAAAGAACAAGGGAAACGTGGAGTTAGCAGAGACCAGGAGAGTTGGTGCTCTGAAAAGAGGCCACTCTTTGGGACCTGTGGCCATGGTGAGGTATAGTTATTGTTAGAGACACAATCCTAATGCTGGAAAGAAACAGGACAGCTTTTTCAGGGAAGACTGGGATACAGTCCCTGGGCAGAACAGAGAACCAACCAGAAGGTGAGGATATGAACAGGATGCTGAAGAATAAATCTGTTTATGGCCTAGGAAGGACCATGAAGATAATGGAAATACGATTTTGATATATGAATATGGAGGGGTATAAGAAGCATTTTTGTTGTTCTTAGGCATGGGACTTGAACTCAGGGCTTGGGCCTCTCCCTGAGTTTTTTCATTCAAGGCTAGAACTCTCCCACTTTGAGTCACAGTGCTATTTCTGGTTTACTAGAGGTTAATTGGAGATTAGAGTCTCATGGACTTTCCTACCAGGGCTGGTTTTGAACCGCTATCCTTAGATCTTAGCCTCCTGAGTAGTTAGGATTACAGGTGTGAGCCACCAGCACCTGGCTATAGAAATATTTTATGTGCAAGGATGTCAGAAAGATAGCACAGAATCTAAAGCCTACTAAGGAAAGGAAACCATCTCCGTGTTCCAGATTTACAAAGGGACTTGTTTGAGCAAACTCTGGAAAAACATGGAATATCAGAAGGCAGTTCAGCAGATATTCCAAAGATGTTCTAAGAGACTGCACCTGATTCACTGATGCAGCAGAATCACGATGTGATAAAACAAGAACACAGTGTGATAAAAATTAAAGTAGGAAAGTTAATCTGGTAGCTTTATGTAAAATTGATTGGGAAAAGGACTGTTTACAGAGCAAGCAACATGTAAGTTCTTGTTTTATTTTATTTGATGTATTTTTTGTCAGAATGAGATTTGCACTCAAGGCCTTGTATTTGACATGCAGACATTTTACCACTTGAGCTGCACCACTAGGCCAAGTAGGTACTGTTTTTGAACTATAGGTTTTCATAGTTTATTTATTGGAAATTGAATCTATGATCAAATAGCTTCATTCATTCATTTATTATTTATTTATTTGTAATATCTTTAAATAGTTCTACAAAGGGGGTTTCAATTTTACAATACAGACATGAGATGATAAGGACAAGATGAAGTTGGAAAATAAAAATGAAGACCAAGGGTCCTGGCATCGTGGTGCATGCTTATAATCCAACCTACTTGGGAGTCAGAGGTGGTAGAATTACAGTTCAAGGCTAGACTAGGCAAAAACACAAGGTTTTATCTGAGAAACAAACTAAAAGCAACAGAACTAACAGCATGGCGCAAGTAGTAGAGTGCTTGCTTCAAGCACCAGGCTTTGAGATCTATTTACCATTGCAAAACTATAAGGATCAGATTCCCCTTAGTTTTATACTTCAGGGAGCACTTAAAATAGGTCCAGGCAAACAGAAGCCCTCAAGGTTTTATTTTCCATTAGTATAAATATGAAGATTAAACATTATTCAACATATTCCATATGGTTTTAAGCATCATAGGCTTTACTCTGACTTCTGGGGTCACTGAGATAGGATATTCTGAATCTTAAAAATTTTTGGAACCTTTATAAGAGTAATATATTTATAATTAAATATCAAGGCTGTACCAGAACACGTGGGTGTCTTCCTGGTGCAAATTTCTTTAAGCCTTTCTTTATTTTCCCTTGCACGGGGTTTGAACTCAGAACATTGCATTTGCTAAGCAGGCACTCGATCACTTCAGCCACACTCCCAGACTCTTTAGCTTTTAGTTATTTTTTGAATAGTCTCTCATATTTGCCTGAACCCAACCTGGACATCAATCCTTCCATCTGTACTTCCCTTGTAGTTGGGATGGCAAGCACATTGCATCACATTTACCTTTTATTGGTTGAGGTAAGGTTTCACTAATTTTCACTAATTTTGGGCTGGTCTCAAACCATGACCCTCCTTAATTCCCACTTGAGTAGCTAAGATTGTATCCATTTAATGTCATGATTTCCCAGTTTGCACATGTTTATTTCATTGATGTTTGGATTAAAGATGGCATTTCAATTGAGTTAAATCATAATCAGTAATTTTTTTTCTCATAATAACTTGTAAATATTGATCATTGTCGATACGGGATGTTCTGTTTTACTCTACAATTAATTTTATGTTTTTCTTCTGTATTTTTTTAATTGGGTCATTTTTGCTTCCTTTTCTTGGCTTTCATAGCCATAAGTTTTTAATAATTTCAAATGTTTCCCTTCTTAATTGTTCTATCAAATTCCCTTCTCTCCTAGTCTTCTCTTTCTGAGACCTTGGCTCTCCTTTTCCAATCAGGACTATTTTCCATGGCTTCATAATATGAAGTTATTTTTGATGTTTTTTGAATGGATTCTTTTCCATCTTTGAAACAGATCCTTTTCTTTATTTCATTGCTATAGCATAATTAAGAAAAATACATTAAAATGCATGGGACCATATCATTAATCTTGAAAGTGTCGCACTAAATAAAAGAAGAAAAATACGTCACGTACTTTTTGGGAGGTACAGGTAATGGGGCTTCAACTCAGAGCTGGTATACTCCATCACTTAAACCACACTTCCACTGCTGTCTTTTTGGTGAAATGGAGGTGAGAGTAGCTTTTCCTTTCCTGGCTGGCTTCAAACACAGATCCTCAGATTGTAGCCTTCTGAGTAGGATAATAGTCATGTAGGATGAGATTTACAGTCATGAGCCAGTGGAAATTTTTGAAAAGCAATCTTTAGTGACAAAAATAGATTAGTAGTTACCAATAGACAGGGTTTGTTGCAACACTTTGACTGCGAAGAGACATGAAAGAACTTTAGAACTATGGAAAATTCTATATTTTATTATGGTAGTTATATTAGTTAAAAACACATTAAATTGTGCATATAAATTTGGTGAAGGTTATTATGTAACTATTTCAATTAAACTGATTGAGAAGTAAATTATAGATAGTTTATTTGTGGGTGGAGAGTGTTGCTTTGGGGTTGTGAATGAAATGTTCCTGATTGAAACCCATCCTTTGCAGAATATGGTACAAGTGGCATTATGAGGAGGTCTGTACAGTTAGCAGTAAACAGTTGACTGTGAGATTTTTTTTGTATGTGAACTGAGTGCTCTACCAGTTGACATAGAGACTTACAACTATTGTACTTTTTCTTTTTTGGTAACAATAGGGCTGAACTTAAGGTCTTGAATTGATTTCTAACCATCAGTCCCCAGTTAGCTCCCCCACTTACTTTAATTACTATCCCTTTTCATTATGTCCATTGCACTGAAGGCTCTAACTTTACCATGTAAATGACTTAAGTTATTCAGAAGAGTACCTAATTTAAATCTTGAGATATCTATCTGAATCTACTTGTATAAAGATTTTTCATAAGGAATTAAATAAAAATAAATTAAAATTTAAAAAATCATGTTTAAAAATTTTCATAAGCTGTAGAATTGGGGTTGAAGGGACTGTGGAGGTCTCTGGTGACATGTCAGATCCATAACAGGCCCACAAAATGTACGGCAGTAAGTAAGAAAACACTTGTCCATTTCTTAACTTTGTTTTTCTTTCTAATCTATTATAGTCTTTAAGACATCTGTACAAATTATAAAACATTTCAAAAGTGAATGGATACAAAGAGAATGCAGCAGACTCATAGGCACCTCATACTCAACTTTAAATGATGCTATCATTTTCACTGTTTTCTTTAGAATTTTCATAAGAAATAAAAATATTTTGAGTATCGCAAAACCTCTACCCTGTGCATTAATCCTTTGTGTCACTTATCCCCCATTTCTTTTCCAGAAATAATCATCCACCTGACAACTTCATGTGCATTTAGTACTGAACAATCCATTATTATTGAAGACATGCTTAATTTATTCATCTTTTCAGTTTTAAATTTTACGTGAGTGCCATTCTGTGGCATATTCTTTTATCACTTGAGTTTTCTTTTCACCTTGCTTTTGAGTTTTATCCATTTTAATGGAAAAATGAGTTCATTTATCCACATGACTGTAACATACTCTGTGAAATGAATGAAGGACATTATACATATCCATTCCCATGACAGGGCCAGTTGGATGATATGCCATTTTTTGTGGTTACAAGGTTTCAATAAGCTTTCTTGAACCTGTCTTAGGAGTGCACGTGGGTAGGTAGGGAAAGAAAAAGGGAAGGAGAGCAGAGGGGAAAGGGAAGGAGAGCACAGGGGAAAGGAAAAGAGAGGGAGAAAAAGAGGGATGAGAGAGAGGAAGAGATGCAGAAGGAGTGAGAGGGAAGGAGAAGGAGAGAGTGAAAAGGCACAAAAGAGAAAATATATGATAATTATAAAAGTTGCACATTCAGTGGCACTAAACATAAAACCTCATGAAAGCCTGAGCAGTGATAAAACATGTGTTTAAGAAATATTGGACTCATGTAATAGAAGGAAACAATTAAGTTTTATACTGTATTCGGATGGTGATATTTTCAGGGGATACTGAATAACAATGTCCTAGGTAATAATTCCTCAGGAAGTACAGTGGTGTGTTTCTTGTGGTAATGGTGAATAATATTTTTTTACAATAATAACAATATAGCTAATGAGACATCATCTACCCTTTGCAATGACCCAACTTAATTCAGGCACAGAGATGAAGACACTCAAGGCTTTACATGTATATGATTTTGCACAAACTCAACATTTGGCAAACTGGTACTCTTGGGTCACACCTATCCCATTGCCTGTTGTGTGCATAAAGTTTTATTGGAACACAGCTATACTAATTTTTCTATTTATGTTCTACATCTGTTTTTCTATTGCTGATGACAAATTGAGCTAATAAGTTGTGAGGGAAGTCATATTGACCTACCAAACCAAAAGCACTTACTCTCTTTCTCTTTCTAGAAAAAAGTACACCATCCTATGCTCTAAATTACTATTGCTGAAAGACCAAGACAAGGATATAGGTACACAATATGTAAGAGGTCCTTAAAAGCTGCTTTTGTTGGGCCCATGGATTAAAGAAGAAGGAAAGGTTGGCATTTCTGCCTCTGCTTTGTATGTCTGTGTTAAGCCACTTTGCAATCACCTTGGAACCAGAACTTAACTTACGCGATCAAGAATATTGCTATAGGAACCAGAATTAACTCAAAAGAGCAATAGTCCTCAGGAAACACCAGTATCAGGTAATTATGACTTCTTTATCCTGACCAGTGATGGCCATGTAACAACTTCTCTGGACCTCCTCCCTAACTAAAGACTGAAATAATGATTAACCAGGACATTCTTTCACCAGGACAATTTTAAATGTGCATATCTTTTTATCTCCTGCTCCTATTTCCCTGTCTACTTAAGCATCTAGATCATTAAGCACAGTAAGCCTATAGTGAGTCTGTTCCCAGAATACAGCTGAAGATAGATTAAAATGTGTTTGACTGTGGTTGCCACATGATAAATCTCCTTTCTCTGCCCTTTACTGCTTGGCTTTATTTGAGATATAGGAAAAAGTAGATAGACAGGACATACAGAGCTTTTAGAGTTTGGGCTCAAGGGTCTAAAGTCTCATTTCAGTTAATGTCATCATTCTGCAAAATAATTCACTTTCATTCTATATGTTCAACTGAGGAATTTCAAAAACAAGCAAACAAATAACCCAAGAGCACAAGACACACTGTGCTCTGAATTATGGAGCTCCTCTCTGAGGCTCTTCAACAGTCCTTCTTTATGCTGGGTCCCTTGTATCTTCCATCACTTTCAGATACCAAACCTTGCCAGGTTATCTTGGATTCTCAGTGAGCTGGGCATAGTCTCCTGAGATGCCTTCTTTTCTTCATGTGGACTTACATTTTAGTCAGCCCTATTCATTTTTTGTAACATTTTCTTGAGGTGCCAAATTCCTTTCAGTTTCCTGATAGTAAGTTAGCTTTCTTAATTATAATTTTCCAAAAATTAGTAAATGGAACTATCCCAACACCAAAACAGTGATATCTTCCAGTGGAGAAAGCCCAGTATTGAAAGGCAAAAGTTCTCTGTTCGAATTCCCAACTGTGATGGATATCCTGGAAAAAACCTTGGGAAAATTGCTTGAAGTGTGAGACTCAGTTTTCTCATCTACACCATGAAAATACTAATTCTCTCTGTCATGTACACCTGTTAGTATTACAATAAGAAACAACATGAGATATGCCAACGTATTTGTACAGTTCAGAATAATTCAGGACATCATTATCACCAGTTCTCAAAGTTTCTCTTAATGATTTTCCACTTAATGCCTGAAGCAGTTCATTTATGTTCAGGAATTAGTCATGAATGCTCCAGTCCAGTCTTTCACCTGTGGGCCTTATTTCTGATGCCTTTTGCCACCAGGCACAATCACTCTGTATGGACCCACTGATCTGGGACCTAAACATCTAAAAACTGTGATCTTTCACAATTTGATGAGGATGAGGTACCATTTAGGCAAGAATAAGCCTCTTCTCTTTCTCTAATTGCATTTTTTTCAGTTTCTGGCAATACTTTAATTTTTTTATTGTAAAGGTGATGTACAGAGGGGTTATAATAATTAAGAAATGAGTACATTAAGTTAGGAAATGAGTACAATTCTTGCTGCACCTTGTTACCTCTCCTTCATTTTCTCCCCTAATTGTATGTTATCTCTTGGCCCTGGACTTCTATGTAGCTCAGATTGCACACAACATTTTACATACTCACCAATGAACAGCATTCATTAATTGTGCCCAGTTGTTGCCTAATTCTTCTCTCTGAACTTAAGAAACAAGATAAGGCTGGCAGAGTGAAGGGGATGCGCGCGCGCACACACACACACACACACGCACACACACACACACACACAACGGATTATTATCCTTATTACTACTTTCTTTCTTTTTTTTTGTCAGTTGTAGGGTCCTATCCCTCAGCTCTTCAGCTCAAGGCAAGAACACTGCCATTTGAACCATAGCGCCATTTCCGGTTTTCTGGTGGTTTATTGGAGATATGTTTCACGGACTTTTCTGCCTGAACTGGCTTTGATCCATTATCCCCAGAACTCAGATTCCTGAGTACCTAGGATTACAGGTGTGAGCCACCAGTGCCAGCTACTCGTTTCCTTCTGTAGGACTCAAATTTATCTAAATTTATTTTGCACTCTCTCTTTTTTTCTTTTTTATTGTGAAAATACTGTACAAAGGGGTTACAATTACATGGGCAAAGTAATGAGTGCATTTATCAAGCATCGTTGCCTCCTCCTTTGTTTCCCCCTCCCATCCCTTCCCATCTCCCCCCGCCCCCCAAAGATGTATAGTTCATTTTTGACATACTGTCTTGAACATCTCATTAGTGCAATGGGTCCACCCATTTCCCCTATTTAAACAATTTGTTTTTTCCCTTCCCCTCCACAAATTATACCAACATCAAATACAGTGAAAACAGGGGTTATACGGTGGGGGAGAGAAATTACCTTATAAATATGTTAGACACAATATCAAGAAAGAAAAAAATCATTTGAGTCCTTAACTTGGGGTTCATTTTGCCTAACATCAACTTATCTGACCATTTTTGCTTGTCTCAGACATATACTAGTTATTGCAAATAAAGGAAACCATGGCTATGTTTCTTTCTTTTTTTTTTGGGAGGAGGGTCCGGTCGTGGGGCCTGAACTCTGGGCCTGGGCGCTGTCCCTTAGCTCTTCAGCTCAAGGCTAGCGCTCTACCACTTGAGCCACAGCGCCACTTCCGGCTTTTTTTCTTTTTGCTTATGTGGTGCTGAGGAATCAAACCCAGGGCCTCACGCATGCAAGGCAAGCGCTCTGAGCGCACTGAGCCACCTTCCCAGCCAAAGGGAAGGCCTAGCTTACTTCACTTAATAGAATTTTTTTCCAAGTCTTTCCATTTCCTAACAAATGGGGCAATGTCATTCTTTCTGATGGAGGCATCGAATTCCATTTTGTATATATACCACATTTTCTTGATCCATTTATCTACTGAGGGACATCTGGGTTGCAAGTTTCCCTCTCTCTTGTACTCTACCTTTTCCTAACTCCTCCAACATCTAGAAGGAAGAATTGATGATGAAATTCATCCCATTTCAAGACTGGTTTCACTTAACTGTAGATATGGTTACTCTGTAATAAAAGATGTGTGAGGTCCTATGTTCTTTGCTTGCCCTCTTGTCAGGGTCATCTTCAGTATGTGCATTGTGCCTCCTTTCCTCCGTCTCATCAAAATTGGTCAGACTTGCAAGATGTAGATTTTTAGGGTAATCTTTCTATAGCAATCTAGCTTTCCTGGCTCTAAATCTGATATTGAATTAGGATAAAATCAGATAAGAAGTAAAATGAATTTCATTTGTTCTTATTGTTTTCCTTTCTTTCCCCTTAAGGCCTTCATAGAGGAAGAGCAATTCTATCATCTTTGTATCAGTATTTTGCATGGTTTTCATCTGTGCATTCACAAAATAATACTTAGTGTGGCCACTAGCCCACCCATTTCTTAAATTGGCTAGTTTTTATATCACAGATTGTGCCCATTATGCTGTATATTGTAAATTATATGCTCACTATGTACCATGTTGTAAATTATAATCTTTTATTTTTTAAAATTTTGATTTGTCAGTACTGGGGTTTGAACTCAGGGCTTGGCGCTTGATAAGCAGGTGCTTTCCAATGATGCTATTCCTCTTATCCATTTTAACTTTGATTACTTTGAGGTAGGGTCTTGGCTTTTTGTTTCAGTCTGGACCTAGACTGCAATCCTTCTATTTTGTGTTTCCCATCATAGAGGGGATGACAAGTGCTTGCTATCATACCCAGCTTCTTCTACTAAGAGGGCATCTTGTAAATTGTTTTTCCCTGGCTAGCCTAAGAACAGTTTCCCAATCTTGGCCTCCCATGTAGCTTGGGTTTCAGGCCCATGGCACCGTGTCTATTGGTTGAAAATGAGTCTCAAGCACTTTTTGCCTAGACTATCCTTGAACCATTGATCCTACTTATCTCAGCTTCCCTAGTAGCCAGGATTATAAGTGTGTGACATTATACCACACTTATTTTTTTTCAATTTTTAACTGATTGCTGCCTATGAAAAGGAAAAAAAGAGGATTAAAAGAAGGAAACAAAATAAACGGTGACCATGATATCTTTGCCAGATAAGGCATCATTTGCTTTATTTTTCCCCTTTGCACCATTAAGAGATTTATTGTCTTCTATTTATTTTCAGCACTTTTCTTCATTTCTGGGAAGTCTGACCTGCCTAAATCATTATTGCATCTGAACAGAGTTTCTCAGACAGATTTCCAGTAATGGGCTCAAATAATGGGCTCCACACGACATTTCATAATGGCCTTTTATGGCACATAGGGGGCAATGTGTCTTACGGATTTCCTGAGAAGTGACCATGAGTGCCCCCAGGGGTCCAATGACACTGTTAGAAGCAGCACACCACACATTTAGAATTTCTTTGTTGTCATAAAGTGTAGAAAATTTGCATCCCACAAGCATTTGTACCTTCTTATGTAGAAAAATGGCTTCATGTTTTGAGGTGCCACACAGCTGTATGATTTTTAGCCTCACATATTTGTGCTGGTGACTGCTTGTTTAGTGGGCAGATGAATCCCTATTTGAGATATCTGTGGCTTGGAGATAGGAAATAGAATTTGAATCTTGAACCTCTCTCTTTTACAGACATGTGGAACTGGTCAACAGCTTATGCTCTGAGGATGTAGATTCTCTTCAGTGAAATGGGCTGTTGGGATGCTTGAATGTACAACTGAGCATTCTTCTTTGTTCGGGTGAAGGATTAATTAGAACCAATGTGGAAGTCTGAACCTCAGACCATTATTTTAAAAATGATAACTTTACTGTCTTTAAGTTGCTGTCGCTATTAAAAGGGGCTACAATTCCACCTGTGAGTCTGTGAGTATAATATATCTTGATCAATATTACCTCTTTCATTATTCTCCCTGATCTCTCTCAACCCAACCTATATTCTCAATTTACCATTTCATTTTTGCATGTATGCACTGAATACTAAGACTGCATCCTTAGCTAGGTGTTGGTTGTTCATGCCTATATCCTTGCTACTTAGGAGACTGAGATCTGAGAATCAGAGTTGAAAGCTAGCTCAGGCATGAAAGTGTATGAGACTTTCATCTCCAATTAACCACCAAAAAGCCAGAAGTGGAGCTAGGGTGGTAGAGTGCTATCCTTGAGCAAAAACTCAGTGACAGTAGCCAGGCAATGAGTTCAAGTCTCAGGAACTGCAAACACACACACACACACACACACACACACACACACACACGAAAACTGCATTTTCCTGCCTTTCTGCTCTTCATTTGTCTACCCCTTACCCTTGAACTTACCACTCACTTGATATCTGAAGTACCAGATTCCTGGTGTTCATTTTGTTATGTTAGAATCCTGAACCATTTTGCTTTGAAGAAGTCATTCTCATGAAGTTTAAACTAATCCTATTTTCAATCATTCTACTTTTTTGTATCTTGGGAATTTTTGTGATGCTTTTCTTCTGAGGAGTGCCAAAGTTTGGAGTAGTAATCCTCACAGAAAACTTTTCTTCTTATTAAAAAAAAACAAACAAAAGCACCTATTATTCCTGTTTTACTGGTAGGAAAATCAGGGCTTTACTTCAGAAAGTATCTGGGCACAAGAATTAGGAAAGAGTAGAGTTAACAACATGTCTATGGGATGGTATCCTGGTATCAGTCATTTTCTGTATTTTAATTTCCTAGGGAATTGCCTTGGAAGTTTTAAGAACTTTGTGCTGTATTGTCCCTACTAAAACATCATGCTCCCTGAATCTCAGATATCTAGAACTATGGAATCATAAATTAAAAAATTTAAATTTAGCAAGTTGGTGTTGAGGGGTATTCATTTATTGCAACTTAAGAAGTATTGTGCTAGATTAGTATGCTCCAATGATTCTCAAAGCATGATCCTTTCATAAGAATCAGAATTGTCTGAAGCTGTTTCCCAAGAGTAGATTTTTTTGGCACAACTTTAGCCTACTAAATCAGAATCTCATGGCAGAAATATCTTTATATCTGCCTAAGGAGTATTCTAGATGATTCTTGGTTCACCAGAATTCATGCTTATCAATTAATGGCACCATTTCTTCTTTCCTTAACATCACTCACTTTCCCATTTCTCTTCACTAAGCTGCTTCTGGTCCTTTCAACTTTATATATGGCTTCATTTTGTAGTTTAAAGAGAGGACTCCACTGCCTTAAAGTACTAAACATATATGTGCTGGAGAACAGAACTTACAGTTTAAATAATGAGAAATGAAACTGACAGACGAGAGTCAAATCCCAAATCCCTAAAATGATAATATAATTGGACCTACGCTCCAGCTAATAGAGCTTTGATCTCTACTCATACTTTGATAAATCATTTCTATTGTATGAAGGAAGATTTTCGTAGCACAAATTTATAGGAGAAACACAAAGAACTGAATTAGGCACTGGTGGATTTTGCCTGTAATCCTAACTACTCAAGAGGTCGAGATCTGGATGACCACTATTTGAAGCCAACCCACACAGTAAAGTTTGCTAGACTCCATTACCAAAATAAAGGGCTAAAGTGTAAAAGTAGCAAGCACAAGACCCTAAGTTTAAATCTCAGAACTTAAGAGAGAGAGAGTGTGTGTGTGAGAGGGAGAGAGAGAGAAAAACATATAGGTGAGAAATGGGAAAGAAATCTTCAAAATCCAGGAGATAATTAAAAAGAGACTCCTAGTTTGGAGTATGCTTTGATTATGGCTAAAGACTGTAGATTTATAAAGAGAGAATTGTAGTAGGCCTTCTTGATCAGAGAGAAACACAATTTTGTCTTCTCCCAATTTCTTTTCCCTTTTTCTGTTGCTCTGTCATTTCTTGAGGTTAATTGAAGCCGGACTTGGAGAGGGTATATGGGTTACTTAACTAGCTGTCAGAACATTATTGAAAGTTAGATACCTATAGACTTTGTGCCTGCTTGGGATTGCTCCTATTTTTGGGGGGGGTCTGGTCGTGGGGCCTGAACTCTGGGCCTGGGCACTGTCCCTCAGCTCTTCAGCTCAAGGCTAGCTCTCTACCACTTGAGCCACAGCACCACTTCTGGCTTTTTTCTTTTTGCTTATGTGGTGCTGAGGAATCGAACCCAGGGCCTCATGCATGCAAGGCAAGTGCTCTACCACTGAGCCACCTTCCCAGCCCCGGATTGCTCCTATTTTGTTTTTAGTTCTTCCTTTTCTTAAATCTATAGATATTCATTGAATACCAGTTTTGAATTGGAGAGCTGGAGACAATATATATGAATGCAAAGATTTCTGTCCTATTATGAAGAAAGTCTATTATCTACAGAAACATATGTACCACATCCTAACTACCACAGGCTCTGTGAAACACTGAGGCACTAGATCTTGGGTGCAGGAGAGGGGGAGAAAGGAAGAAGAGCAGGGCTGAGAAAGGAGATCAGAAGAGTTACTTCCATTTCCCTGGATTATGAGAGAACACAATGTGAACTCACAGCTTTCCTTAGAATTCTGCACACTTGACACTTTTGAAAAACTGGAATGAGAGATCTGAGAAAGAAGTTCTTCATATTAGAAATGGCCCAGGTAAAACCAAATGGGATGGAAGAGATTATGTGTGAACCAGGCCATGTTAAAGCTACCAGCACAACCATGTCCACTGCAGCATTGATTACCATAGCCAACATATAGAATCAACCCAGATGCGCCTCAGTGAAAATGTAGTATATATACACAATGAAACCAGAAAATTAATATTGCCATATTCATAAAGAAATTGAAAGATGGGAAAAAATCATATTAAGCTAAGTAAGCCAGAACCAAAGAAACATAGGTTGCATGGTTTCCCTCATTTGTACTAATTACAATGTGCCTATAAATTAAAAAGTAACCAATGGATTTTAAAAGGCAAAAAAAATTCCACTTGGACATAAGTTGAGCTGGACTCTAAACATTCACACAGTGAAACCAAAGGGGATATTCTTGGGAGAGGATCACCAAGGCTCAATATCTGTTTGCATATGATCATATAAAATGATGTTTATTGACATGAACTCCAAGAAATGGAAGCAAGAGATTTTTTTTGTTATTTCACTCTGTGTGTGTGTGTGTGTGTGTGTGTGTGTGTGTGTGTGTGTTTTCCCTCTTGGTCACTGTTTTTGATTTCTGTACATTTTGTCTTGTATGTAAGCTTGTCTATTTGGGGGAGGCTAAAGGGAAACACAGAAATGGTAGGAAAAAAGGTGAACAAATTTAGCAGTGATACTCACTATACACTATGTTGAAAATGAATTATACAACTTGTGGGGGAGGAGGGTTGAGAGGGAAAAACTGGGAGAAAATGAGGGAAGAGGTGACACAGTTCAAAAAGTAATGTACTCATTACCTCACTTATGTAACTGTAAGCCCTCTGTATATCACCTTTATAATGAAAGGAAAGACATAATGTGTGTACAAGTTTAGTGGGATTAATATTTGGAGACTAGTCTCCTGCAGGTACTGAAGGCAAACTTGATCTAGTACACAGAGCATAGTACACCATGAGTAGTTTATCAATAGGCTAAAGTGCTAATTTATGTTGGGCCATGAAGCCTAAGATTTAGGAAGTGATCTCAAGTTTCAGAAGGTAAGTGAAATATGCAATGAGAAATACTTAGGCTATTCAGAAAGAAGAGCTTTAGAAGGTAGAGGTTGATTTTCAGTCCTTGGGAAGGGGTATGAGAAGAAGGTGATATAGTGTGATAGCACATGAGACAGGTGGATCTAAATTCATATCCTTACTTTATTCCCTTACTGACTTCACTGCGTTGAACAAATTTATTTGACCTGTTAGAGCTTCTCTTTCCTTCTTTCTCAAATAATTCTTAATGTGTATATTTAGGCAGCTGTAACGAGTAAAATATGCAATGGTTTTCAAGGTTTCAGCAGGTTCTCTGGGATAAGATGAGAAAACAATGATCATTCTTCATGATTATTGTCATTCTTAGTGGATAAAAATGTTGGGCAAAGGGATGGAAAAAATATATCAGGGGTAGTCTTCAGATGATAAGACCAATGATGAAGGCAGAGTCCCAATTTTCCATAATGGATGGAACCACAGTGCAAGAAATGAGGTAAGAGATTCTATTACCTCAAACAAGAATCCCACCAGGACTGTGGTGATAGATACGGTCATTTGGGCCCACAATGGTGTGGTTGGGACCACTGATACATCTTTCTGGAGGAAATAGTTGGTGGTTTGTCAGCTATTGTAGAAGGACTATAGGATTTGGAATTATGTAGAAATCCCAACATTGTTTTATACTAGCTATGTGACAGTTTCCAGCTGCTTAACTTATATTTATAGGAATGGACAGAGGGAATCCTTATCTTTTACAACTTGATTAGAGAGTAGAGAGAAGGGCTGATGAGCTGGTACATGAGGGAAACTCACCAAGTGGCAGTTGCCATTGAGCAAGTGTGAAGTAAAACCTGTTACCCAGGCACCTAGTTCCTCATGGTAAAAGGAAAGAAGGATATAGAAACTTGGGAGGAGAGAAATCTAAGCATTGTTTCCTATGAATTACTAAATATCTGCCATTATCATTGCACAGTCTAGTTTACCTTTCAACGTTGTTAGTATATATAGAAAAATGATCGCTTACGCTCTATACCTTCGTCCCAACTGCCTTCAAAGTTCACGCTTAGTTTCCAGCATATCCTATTAAGGGTACTTCACTTAAATGCACTACTTTTTTTTCCTCTTCTGTTTCTGACACTGGGGCTTAAAAGATTAATGCCTTAGTCTTTAATACCTTCTTCTCTTAAGGTCTACTTCAAGTTCAAGCTCTTTGATTAGCACTATCTCTTCTAGCCCTGTACTGAGCAAGCTGGCATTGCAGATATTTTGGTATTGGTTTCTGCAAGGAAGGTGAGAAGATTAAAAAAAAAGACTATAAAAATGCATAAAGTTTGTAAGATTAAATTATCTAGTTATAAACCTCAGAAATTTATATTTTCTGACCAAGCAAATATAAATGATCCATTTCTCACACGAGTAATTTATTTAAGAAGGGAATTATATATGATTGTGTATAAATACCACTGCTGGAGGGTGCTAAAGAGTATAGTTTATTTCAGCTACAGGTTCTTGAAACCTAGTAGTTTCACAGAATTATTGGTATAATAAACCCCAACAGTTTGTTATACTATTAACTGTTCACTATTTATTTCAAGCTATTAGTCAATATGCCAGCCATCAGTTACCAACTACTTATCATAGTTCTAGGATATCATATTTTTGGAGCAATTTATTTTAGTTAGTTTTCCCCTTTTTCTGTTTCTTTTCTTTCATTTTGGCTGTGTTAGCAGAGAGATAGGAATCTCTAGCTGATAAGATGTGTTCTCACAAGTAGTCTCACTATGATTTAATAGGCAAAGAAGATTTAGAGAAAGCATTTCTTTAAATCCATCAGCTAGAAAAATATCCTTATAAATAGTGAAGAAAGAAAAATGAAATGTGAGTGTTTCAGAAAGTAGCTTGGATATCTATTCTTCCTGGGTGCCTTGTATGTAAATGCTATGAGGAATATAAATGGACAAATATAAAACCGTCTTCCACAAATATCCATAGTATAACTTAAAGGCCTGCTATTTCATAAAAGTGTTCCCCAAAGACATGATCCTTTGAACTTTGGATGTTATATTTTTTTTTGTTTTAGTGTTTGCTTTTATTTTTTAACTGTGAATGTTTGGCTCTGTTTCTTTCCATACACTTTGGCATGGTCTCTGTTAGCATAACATGTAGTTTCTGCTTAATGAGGTCACAGTGACTATCAAACAGCAAATCAGCAGGGCAGGCAATAAAGCTGTGCAGTCTCTGCTTTTCAGAGAGGAGCAGGCAAAGCTGGACTTTCTATCTGGGGATATGCTAGGTCATTTGTTAGCATGGGGAAATTTCCTCCTAAGGATATATTTAATTTGTGCATGTATTTGAATTCATTCTAGTAGTCAGTCTATGAATCAAGTCTTGTAATTAAATATTGGTCTAAGTGAAGTTTATGTCTTCTCTCCTCTGCTTATTTATGCTTGGATAAAATATATATTTATTATCTTTAAGTAGCTTTATAAAGGAGTTGCCATTCAACAGTGATAAATGTCACTCTTTTCCCCATTCTTTCTCATCCTTCCCAACCTCATCCTTTCACTGAATTTTCTTAATTTTGGAGGATATGAATTGAATTTTATGACAGCATTTTCCACCCTTTCTTTCTTCAGTCATCTACTCTTCCCCCCCCCACCATGAACCCTACCTCCTTTTTGAGCACCTGTTTCCTGGTGCGCCTTTTGTTGGACTGTGAATTAGCCTTTTTAAGGAAGTACATCATTTGGGTTCTCTTGCCTGAATCTACCATATTTCAGTTAATATATTTGTGTAGTTGCATGCTACTTCAAAGTGTTTCCTTATATAGTCATAAATTAATTGTAGCTTCCGCATATGAGAGAAAATGCGCATCCTTTGTCACTCTGGGTCTGACCATATAGGTATCTGACCATATTGGTATCTTTTAGAGTAATAGAAATATCATCAATATCATCAGTGGATAAGTATAATACATTTTAATATTTTTTAATAGTAATAGTCTCTACTTCCAGTGGAATTTAGGAGCTATTGAAATATATTCTCCATCTTAGCAGTATTATATGTTTGGACAACAAAATCAGGTAAAGTTAGAAAAAAGAAACTGTTTTTAAATTTCTTAAGTGAGTTTCTACAGTGACTTCTCCTCCTCCTCTTCCTCTTACTCCTCCTTTCTTTTTGTTCCCTCCTCTCTCACTCCTTTTCCTTCTCTTATCTCTCATTGTCTTCTTCTTCCTCCTTCTTTTCTTCTCTTGATTCTTTTTTGAGGTGGATCTTATTATGTAGAATAAGTCATCCTCAAATATATGATCTTCCTGGTTCCCAAGTGCTGGGATTATAAATTGTGTTACCATACTCACTTTACAAAGACCTTTTCTCCTTTATTTACAGGTTCAGGTCTCAGAATAGCTATGGTTCAGTTATTCAAGAATGAAAATTCTGCATGTTTACTTAGTCATTAATTTGAAGTGAATAACAAATCAATAAAGAAGTATTAAATGGAAACAATTTTTTCTAGCTTTTCCATTTTGATATTATGCTATTAATAGATCATAAGATTAATAATAAATGTTTTCGAGATCCTTAAAACTCACATAAACATGAATATAGGCAAAAGATCTCATAGATGCTAAGGCAAGAGCAGTAGAGAAAAGTGAAAATATGGATCTAATGTTTTTATTTTAGGGTTTTGATATCAACAGCTACAATTTAAAACAATTTCCTTAATTAACTTCTCATGAGAATGGAATACTGACCAAACTCCTGATGCCTAAGAATGGTAGATTGTCCCAGTTGTTGCAAATAGCTCACAAAACATGGTTACTAGATATGTTAGTCAGAGTTCTCTAGAAAAACAAATGCAATACTGTATTTATAGATATAGATTTATAAGACATAAATAGATATACTTGAGAATTACCACTGTGATTATGGAAGCTGAGAAGCCACAGTCTTTTAACTATACACTGAAAACAAGGGTTAACAAGTGGCATAATTAAGTTCAAATTTGAAGGCCTGAGAACCTAGGGATCTAAAGTCCAAGAGCAGGAGAAAAATTGAGCATCTTAGCTCAAGAAAAGAGTATGAATGCATCCATTCCCACCTTTTTGTGCTACTTAATCCATCAATGGATTGGATTACACCTGTTTACTATATCTAGTGATGCTCACTATTCAGCCCAGTAATTGATATAAAATGTCTTCCAGGAACACCTTTATTGACATATCCCAGAAGAATGTATTGAAGTCTCTCTGGACATCCCTGAGCTCAGTTAAGGTGACACAAAGAATTAATCCAAGACATAGTTTCATTCTTTAAGGAATCAGTGACCCAGTATAACTAGGTTGCAATTCTTTTCCATGTCCTATCTGACTTTCTCTAGCAATTAAAAAGGAAGGTTTACAATCATATTGATTCTTTGATGGTGCCATGATAATTCCACAAACACAAGTGCTATAGGATATTAATTTCAAATATTTATATTTGAACAATGACTAAATTTTATCCTTTGCATCCAGCATTGCATCATACCATTATCCTGAGCTATTTTTGCCTGATGTACATTTTAAATAACTATAATGTAATGCTCCATTACTTCCTAGAGTGATTTATGTGGTAATACATTTCTTTCATTTTTAATTTTTATAGGTTAATCTTAACACTTTATGTCGCATTTACCTTCTATACTTGAGCAATCTGAGACAGACTTAGGTTTGTCTGAAATATGATCAGAATTGACTGAAATCCAATTGAATCATTTCACTAAAACATGTTTAAACTATCAAATCTGAGCATGTGAGACTTGTTTACTTATGCACATTTCAACAGTAAATGGACATAGTCTACACACTTAAAGATTATTGTAATTTAAATGTCTGTTTAGATCTTTGCTTATTAATAATTCATTTTAAGGGAGTTGGCCAATATGGAGGAAGATTTAGAAACAACTTTAAAAATTTTTCTTGATGACAAATGAGACTGGATGGGATGTGTGGCCATACTTTGCCCGCTCATTATTTACATTAGTCTTCTTTCATTTTACCTTTACTATGTAACTGAATGTGTAGATTTCCTACTTTTGCTTCTGTAGAATTTTATTTTCTTTGCTTGCATTCCCCTCAAGCACATTTTTCTTTATGCCTTATAATACACAAATCAACTGTTACTCCATTTCCTATCAGGACATTGCTAATATTTAATATTTCTACTCCTACCTGTGGCATGTATAATATGACTGTTTGACATTTTCCTATCTCAAGTGGATTATACATATAAATGAGAGTCTGGATTTGAGCTTTCTTTTTTCATTAAGATATACAAAGCTATGTAAAAAGTCTGGTATGTTTTAAATGTGCTTTCCAGAACTGTTGGAAATGAGTTTCTATCAGCTTGTTCAGACTAAATTAATTTTCAGACTCTTTGTTTCAGACTGAATTTTCTTGTAATAAAAGCATCAACTGAAACTAGAAATACAAATCCATGCTTCTCAATCAGGGGAAACATCAGGATTATAAAAATATAGTTATCAAGATGTCAGTTAGAGATGCTCAGGGAGCTTGGGAGTAAGGGATGATACTTCTTTTTCTCCTTCTCCCTGTAAAATAGCTCAGCCAACCAGGAGACAAATGTTGTAACATTAGAAGAGCTTTGAGAAGGAGCTTTAACAGGAAATGACTGGAAATTGACCATTCGAAAGTCTATTCAAAATGCTCCACACATTTAGATTTGTTAGATCCTTTCTTTCAAAACCATAACTTCTATTTTTGGAATAATTAGGTTACTACTTTTGAACATTGAGTGTGTTGAAAGAAGAAAAGTGAAGTTTCCTGAAACAACCCATGCCGCGGACCGGGTTCTGTCGGGACGACGGAGGATACCTAGGGGAGGAACCTGGAATAGGATGGGGAGATGGCAAACAGACAACTCACACACA